>NC_073303.1:51570236-51765236 GCF_027595985.1 Sorex araneus
CGGCCCGTCTGACCACCGCTCTGCTCCCCGCCGCTGGCGCCGACGCCATTCCCACTCTCCGGAACATTGGCCTGATTAAACAACCTGACCGTCCAGCGTCTCGCTCTTTCCTGGGGGCGGGGGGCGGCCGGGACAGCAGGCGGGGCCAGAGTCAGGGGACGAGGGCTCAGACTTTCTCCCAGCATCCTCACTGCCAGACGGGCCCACGAGGGCTGCTGTCGCTGGGGGCTGGGCCGGGGAGAGGCGAGGGGAGGGCGCCAGGCTCCACGTGGCACAGCTGAGCTGCCCTGCAAAGGACGGAGCAGAGCCCCGGGTGTCCGCACTGAGAGAGCCCCGGGTGTCCGCACTGAGAGAGCCCGGGGTGTCCGCACTGAGAGAGCCCGGGGTGTCCGCACTGAGAGAGCCCGGGGTGTCCACACTGAGAGAGCCCGGGGTGTCCACACTGAGAGAGCCCCGGGTGTCCACACTGAGAGAGCCCCGGGTGTCCACACTGAGAGAGCCCGGGGTGTCCACATTGAGAGAGCCCCGGGTGTCCACACTGAGAAAGCCCGGGGTGTCCGCACTGAGAGAGCCCCGGGTGTCCGCACTGAGAGAGCCCCGGGTGTCCGCACTGAGAGAGCCCGGGGTGTCCGCACTGAGAGAGCCCGGGGTGTCCGCACTGAGAGAGCCCGGGGTGTCCGCACTGAGAGAGCCCCGGGTTGTCCGCACTGAGAGAGCCCGGGGTGTCCGCACTGAGAGAGCCCCGGGTGTCCACACTGAGAGAGCCCGGGGTGTCCACACTGAGAGAGCCCGGGGTGTCCACACTGAGAGAGCCCGGGGTGTCCGCACTGAGAGAGCCCCGGGTGTCCGCACTGAGAGAGCCCCGGGTGTCCACACTGAGAGAGCCCCGGGTGTCTACACTGAGAGAGCCCGGGGTGTCCACACTGAGAGAGCCCCGGGTGTCCACACTGAGAGAGCCCGGGGTGTCCGCACTGAGAGAGCCCCGGGGTGTCCGCACTGAGAGAGCCCCGGGTGTCCGCACTGAGAGAGCCCGGGGTGTCCACACTGAGAGAGCCCGGGGTGTCCGCACTGAGAGAGCCCCGGGTGTCCGCACTGAGAGAGCCCGGGGTGTCCGCACTGAGAGAGCCCGGGGTGTCCGCACTGAGAGAGCCCGGGGTGTCCGCACTGAGAGAGCCCGGGGTGTCCACACTGAGAGAGCCCGGGGTGTCCACACTGAGAGAGCCCCGGGGTGTCCGCACTGAGAGAGCCCCGGGTTGTCTACACTGAGAGAGCCCGGGGTGTCCACACTGAGAGAGCCCGGGGTGTCCACACTGAGAGAGCCCCGGGTGTCTACACTGAGAGAGCCCCGGGTGTCTACACTGAGAGAGCCCTGGGTGTCTTCACTGAGAGAGCCCGGGGTGTCTACACCGAGAGAGCCCCGGGTGTCTTCACCGAGAGAGCCCCGGGTGTCTGCACTGAGAGAGCCCCGGGTGTCTGCACTGAGAGAGCCCCGGGTGTCTGCACTGAGAGAGCCTGGGTTGTCCGCACTGAGTGTCTGCACTGAGAGAACCCCGGGTGTCTGCACTGAGAGAGCCCCGGGTGTCTGCACTGAGAGAGTCCGGGGTGTCTGCACTGAGAGAGCCCCAGGTGTCTGCACTGAGAGAACCCCGGGTGTCTGCACTGAGAGAGCCCGGGTGTCTGCACTGAGAGAGTCCGGGGTGTCCACACTGAGAGAGCCCCGGGTGTCTGCACTGAGAGAGCCTCGGGTGTCTTCACTGAGAGAGCCCGGGGTGTCTACACTGAGAGAGCCCCGGGTGTCTACACTGAGAGAGCTGGGGTGTCCGTTCTGGGACTGGTTTCTCCTGCAGCTCAGCGTGGCCAGCACACGCCCTCTAGCGGTCCTTCCTGACCCCTACCCGTGCCCGGGATCCAGGTGCAGTGGGAGTGGTTGGGGGACTGGGCGTGTGCTGTGGTGCTCCCGCAGCCCCTCTGTGCCAGGAGGCAGGACCCTACTCCACCTCTCCCAAAACCTCGCCGCTAGTTTCGGGGAGAAGCAGCCATGAGGCCTGACCTGCTCACTGGCCACATGTTGCCGGCAAGCGAGTCCTGAGTCCGAGCCCCAGCACTGCCTACAGGTGCTAGGCACAGTCCTCGGACCCCCTTTTCACTTCCTCGTGGCACAGCGAGCAGAGACCCCTGAGCAGTGTTCCTGGTATCTCGAGCAGCTGAGGCATTGAGGGCCCGGGTGCTCTGGGCTGGAGTGAGGCCCCGTGGAGCTGTGCTGGGTGGGCCGGGCCCCGCAGGGAGGGGAGTCATGGGCCTGCTGTTTCTCCCGAGCACTGTTCTCTGAGCATCTACACGACACCTATGTCAGTACTCCTCGTAGACGGGTCTCCTCACATGTCCCTGTCCCACGCTTCCTGGGGCAGAGATGGGCTCGTCAGCCCCCGACAGCGGCCACCAGTGGGCCATCGGCGTCCCTGTCCAGGCGCAGGCGGCCGGGGACTTCTCTGACCTTGGCGTTCAGTGAACTTCAAGGTGGCAGAGTCCTGTGAGCCGCCTTTCCTGTCCCGGACAATCACTTAGGCTTCCTGTACCAGCGGGCAGCGGCCTGCGGCTGGTCACTAGGGCAGTGGCCAAGCGGGCAGTGAGCCTGTGGCTGGTCACTAGGGCAGGGCCAAGCAGGCAGCGAGCCTGTGGCTGGTCACTAGGGCAGTGGCCAAGCGGGCAGTGAGCCTGTGGCTGGTCACTAGGGCAGGGCCAAGCAGGCAGCGAGCCTGTGGCTGGTCACTAGGGCAGGGCCAAGCGGGCAGAGAGCCTGTGGCTGGTCACTAGGGCAATGGCCAAGTGGGCAGCGGCCTGTGGCTGGTCACTAGGGCAGGGCCAAGCGGGAAGCGGCCTGTGGCTGGTCACTAGGGCAGGGCCAAGCGGGAAGCGGCCTGTGGCTGGTCACTAGGGCAGTGGCCAAGCGGGCAGTGAGCTTGTGGCTGGTCACTAGGGCAGGGCCAAGCGGGAAGTGAGCCTGTGGCTGGTCACTAGGGCAGGGCCAAGCGGGCAGTGAGCCTGTGGCTGGTCACTAGGGCAGGGCCAAGCAGGCAGCGAGCCTGTGGCTGGTCACTAGGGCAGGGGCCAAGCGGGCAGAGAGCCTGTGGCTGGTCACTAGGGCAATGGCCAAGCGGGCAGCGAGCCTGTGGCTGGTCACTAGGGTGGGGCCAAGTGGGAGTGGCCTGGGACTTGTCACTAGGGCGGGGCCACTCGGGAGTGGCCTGCGGCTGGTCACTAGGGCAGGGCCAAGCGGGCAGCGAGCCTGTGGCTGGTCACTAGGGTGGGGCCAAGCGGGAGTGGCTGTGGCTGGTCACTAGGGTGGGGCCAAGCGGGAGTGGCTGTGGCTGGTCACTAGGGCAGGGCCAAGTAAGCAGTGAGTCGGCAGCTGGTCACTAGGGCAGGGCCAAGCGGGAGTGGCTGCAACTGGTCACTAGGGCAGGGCCAGCTCTCCCCACAGGCCAAAGTCCCTGGAACGAGCCATGTGGGCCGCCTGGGCCTGCTTGCGGGGTCGGGCAGCCCCTCTCCCACTCCCTCCGTGGCTGGGTGACGGTGACCGGGGTGGCCGTGGGGTCATCTCGGCCCTCCTGGAGCCCTCAAAGGCAGCCCGCAGAGCAGGGCCACGCCCTCCCGGCCAAGACAGGACGTGTAGCTAGTGGGGCCTTTCGCCCAGACAGGCCCCGGGTCCTGGAACCCCGTCCCTGCCCCGGAGAGGCCCTGGAGAAAGCCCATTGCAGAGACTTCGTCCCCGAAACTCGGGCCCTCGGGTGGGGCAAGCCCAGCCTGCAGAGGGCTGCAGCTGGACGGCCACTGGCTCTGGGCAGTCGGTCCTGTCCGCGGGCAGCCGGGCTCTCGGCCTGCTCCTCGGGGCGTCCCTGCCTCAGGCCTGTCCACCCTCCACCCGGCTGGTCCTGGGAGGGGCCCGCAGAGGCAGCGAGTGTCCAGCCCGGTGCTCTCTGGACACCGGTGCCTGTCCTCAGGGGCCCTCATCTGCCTGTCCGTGTCCTGGGCCGGCCTTCCTCGGACATGCTCATGTATGTGTGTGTATGTGTGCAGGTGTATGTGCGTGAGTGTGCGTGTCTGTATGTCTGCGTGTTGTCTCTGAGCACCAATGTGTGAGTGTGGGGCGTGAGAACATGAGTGTGTGTGGGAATGTGTGAGTGTGCGAGAGCGTGAGTGCAAGCGTGGGAATGTGAGTGAGAGAATGTGAGTGTGAATGCGTCTGTGTGTCTTCATGTTGTCTCAGTGTGAGTGTGTGAGCGTGTGTGAGTGTGTGGTCTTGCACACCTGGAGTCTGGGCCAGAGCAGAGCTGGTGAGACACCGTGTGTCAGCCCTTCTCAAGTCTGCAGGCGTGTGGGGATGTTTGTGGGTCCTGCATGTGCAGGAGGTGGGGTTGGCTCTGAGAGTGAGCAGGGGTGTGTGTGGGTGAGCAGGGTTGTGTGTGGTGGGTGAGCAGGAGTACGTGTGGGCGACCAGGGATATGTGTGTGGGGGGTGAGCTGAGGTGTGTGTGTGGGTGAGCAGGGGTGTGTGTGTGGGTGAACAGGGTGTGTGTGGGGGGTGAGCAGGGGTGTGTGTGGGGGGTAAGCAGGGTGTGTGTCAGGAGTGAGCAGGGGTGTGTGTGTGTGGTGTGAGCAGGGGTGTGTGTGGGATAGCAGGGGTGTGTATGTGGGTTGAGCAGGGGTGTGTGTGGGGAGAGCAGGGGTGTGTGTGTGTGTGGATGAGCAAGAGGATGTATGTGGGTGAGCAGGGGTGTGTGTGTGGGGTGAGCAGAGGTGTGTGTGGGGTGAACAGGGGTGTATGTGTGGGGTGAGCAAGAGTGTGTGTGTGTGTGTGGGTGAGCAGGGGTGTGTGTGTGGGTGAGCAGATGTGTGTGTGGGTGAGCAGGAGTGTGTGTGTGGGTGAGCAGATGTGTGTGTGGGTGAGCAGGGGTGTGTGTGGGTGAGCAGGGGTGTGTGTGGGTGAGCAGGGGTGTGTGGAGGTGAGCAGGGCGTGTGGGGCTGCAGGAGGCGGGCCCGGGTGGGAGTGGGCCTTGCATGGGGCCCAGACTCGCCCTGGGGGAAGGCCCTTCCCGGGGTCTCACTGGGGTCCTGGCGGAGGGCGTCATGTCCCAGAGGACAGGTCACTCGGGAGGGGCGAGTCCTTCCTAAAGTCTCGGATGAGGTCAGGGCCCCGGGCGCTTCCCGATGGCAGGTGCTGGGGGCCCCTGGGGCCCCTCCGGTCTGGGCGCTCAGGGCTGCATGGGCAGGTCTGGGCAGGGCAGGGAGGGACACTCAGGCCGGGCAGTGCCAAGTCCCACAGCCAGACCACAGCCCCACCGGAAGGTCTCCGGACAATGACCAGGGAGTGAGAAGGGTCACTGGGGCCGAACAGCACCCAGACTGTCCTCCATGACCAGACTGTCCCGTGTCCAGACTGTTCTCCCGTGTCCAGACTGTCCCGTGTCCAGACTGTCCTCCCGTGTCCAGACTGTCCTCCCGATCCCAGACTGTCCTCCCGTGTCCAGACTGTCCTCCCATGTCCAGACTGTCCCGTGTCCAGACTTCCCATGTCCAGACTGTCCTCCCGTGTCTAGGCTGTCCCATGCCCAGACTGTTCTCCTGTGTCCAGACTGTCCTCCCGTGTCCAGACTGTCCTCCCATGCCCAGACTGTTCTCCCGTGTCCAGACTGTCCTCCCGTGTCCAGACTGTCCTCCTGTGTCTAGACTGTCCCGTGTCCAGACTTCCAGTGTCCAGACTGTCCTCCCGTGTCCAGACTGTCCTGTGTCCAGACTGTCCTCCCATGTCCAGACTGTCCTGTGTCCAGACTTCCCATGTCCAGACTGTCCTCCCGTGTCTAGGCTGTCCCATGCCCAGACTGTTCTCCCGTGTCCAGACTGTCCCGTATCCAGACTGTCCCATGTCCAGACTGTCCTCCCGATTCCATACTGTCCCGTGTCCAGACTGTCCTCGTATGCTCTGGGCTGTCCCCTGTGCCCAGGGCTGTCCTGGCGCTTAGAACTGAGTCCAGTCTCCCCACTTCTTGTCCGCGGGTCAGCAGCCAGGAGGGCAGTGGGTGGCCAGGAGGGCAGCGGGTGAGTGGGGACCCCTGAGACAGGGCCTGAGGGGGGGTGGCCGTGTGGCTACGGGACTGGGGTAGGGTGGGGACGGCCCCGTGGGCGGGGAGGACCCTCCCGGGGGAGCACAGCAGGAGCCTGAGCGTCAGGCACCCTTGGGTGTTGCTGACACCCTGCGCGGCTCAGCCTGGGGGGGTCAGATGAGCGGGTGTGCCAAGTGGGGGCAGCGGGGGGATGTGCTGGGGACGGGGTGCCCAGCAGGGTGGGCACAGGGCCGCCCACAGGCCTGGCCCGCAGACAGCCCCGGGTGCAGGAGCCGCAGCCTGCGAGCTCCCTCGTGGCCCAAGGGGCGGCAGCGGGGACACGCTGGGCCACAGGCCCCGGGATGCCCAGGAGGCTCCGAGGGGGCTCCCGGCCGCCCTCCTGGGGGCTGCCTGGGCGGGCGGCAGCTGCGGTGCTGGGTGCGGCTTAGAGCCCCGAGGGGCTCAGAGGTGCCCCCCACAGCTGCAGCTGCTCTGCTCCCCCCAGACCCGTTTCCCTGAGTTCTGCAGGGTGCCTCATCAGAGTCGCCGGAGACCCCGGCAGGAGGGGCCCCTCTGCCCCCCACCAGACCTGCTTCCCTGAGCCCCGCAGGGCGCCTCATTAGAGCCGCCGGAGACCCCCGGGCAGGAGGGGCCCCTCTGCCCCGCCCGGCGCTGGCCCCTGCATCAGCACCAGCTCTCAGGGCTCTGCTGGCCTCGCATCCCGGGCGTGGCACCCCACGCACATGGCCCCTTTCCACGGCGCGGCCTGGCACGGCGGCCCCCGCCCGGCCCAGCAGGGCCCCAGCGCCTGCCCGGCCTCGCCTCCTCCCGACAAGCTATCGCAGCCCCTCTGACCCCGGGGAGGTTATCTGGTGCCAGAGCAAACAAGGCGGCTTATAAGGTGGCGCGGGCGGCGGTGGCCGCAGTGACCCTGGCACAGGACTCGACATGGCAGCTCGTGCGGCCCGGCTCCTGGTGGTGGCCCTCCTGTTGGGGCTCTGCACCCCGGCGGGGGCCCAGAAGCCTTGTGAGTGACAGGGGGCTCGGGGACTCCTGCCTGGGCACCCCCCGGGGTCTCACTCCCGCCACCCGAGGGGAGGGCGGATCAGAGCAGGCGAGGGCCAAGGGGGTCCTGGGGCTGGGGGTGTCGCCGTGGAGAGGGGCTGGCCGCTGCCCACAGAGCCCCTTCCCCTGCAGCCGCCTGCCAGTGCTCTCGGAGGGCCCCGGAGAATCGGGAGAACTGCGGGTTCCCGGGCATCACCAGTGAGCAGTGCTCCTCGGCTGGCTGCTGCTTCGACAACTCCATCCCCGACGTGCCCTGGTGCTTCAGACCCCTCCCGACGCAAGGTGATGCCCACCCCCGCCCCGTCAGCTAGTGCCAGGGTGACCCCCGCAGCGGGCCCCTCTGCATCTCCGTCTGGGCGCGGCTGATGGGCTGGCAGCAGGACGGGGTCCAAGGGCCGGGTTGGGCGTGGTGCGTGCAGGGTGGGGGTTGGCGTCCCTCGGCCCCCCTGGCCCGCGTCAGACGGAGCCCCCGGGCTTGCTCCGAAGTGCGAGTTTCGTGCATTTCACTCCTTGGCCGACACCCCACTCCCCACCAGCCCCTCCTGAGATGCGGCCCCCACTTCCTGGAGATCAGCGAGGGGCGAGATGACCGCGGTGCACGGACTGGCCCCACGCCCTGGGCCGGGTCCTCGAGTCCTTCCCGGAGAGGCCCCGAGCGGGGTGGGGCCGGGGGCCGCAGCCCGGGGCGCTGGGTGACAGGGCTGCTGTCCCCGTGGGCGCAGAGTTCCAGGAGTGCGTGATGGAGGTGTCCGCCCGCCAGGACTGCGGCTTCCCGGGCATCAGCCTCCAGGAGTGCGCGGCCAGGAGGTGCTGCTTCTCCGACGACGTCCCCAACGTGCCCTGGTGCTTCTTCCCCATCTCCGTGGAAGGTGACTCGCCGCGGGGGGCCCCAGGCAGGGAGGCTGGACACATCCCCTCGGGCCCCGGAGACCCCCAGCCCTCCCCGGGACAGAGCCCTCTGACGCGCAAACGGCCTCATCAGAGGCGGCTCTAGAACATTCTCCTGGTGGCAGCTCCCTCACCCCTTGCGTTGCACCCCCTGCCCACTGCCCCCCCGTCACCGCCTCCCATCAGTGTCCCCAGCCTGAGCTGCAGACAAAGGCCAGCAGGCACTTCCGAGTGTGCTGCCCCTGACCTGCACGGAGCGCCCCCAAGTTGGCGGGTTCTCCGGGACGTGCTGGGCGCTGTGCACCCCCACAGCTTCCTCCCTGGGGGGACTGATGGGGCCTGACGGGGTCCCCAGGACCACTGGGCGCAGCCCTTAGCCCCTCACCATGGCACCGTCTTTCATTTCTAGAGTGCTATATATAATTAGAAGATCGTGGCCACAGGAACGGAACCAGACACCCACCCTCTGTCCATCTGTCCCCCTGCCCACCCCCCACCCCCCGCTTCCGTGCTCCCGGCCCCCAGACTGCGACCTGCTTCCTGCCCTTCCCACCAGCTCCACCCTGTGTCTTCAAATAAAGGAGACCCCTAAAACCTGCTCCTGGGCCTTGGCTTCTGTGACACGGAAGTGTGGGTGTGTATGCATGTGTGTGCGTGTGTGCATGTGTTTGCATGCGTGTGTGCACATGCAAGTGTGTGTGTGCCTGTGTGTGCGTGCATGTGCCTGGATGTGTTTATGCACAGGCACAACTGTGTGGTTCGCATCCAGTGTCTTGCTCACGTGTAAGTGAGTTTTGTGCGTGTACAGACGCACAGACTCCCTGCGGAGTGCTTGCTTGGGCCCGGAGGTATGACACAGCGGGGAGGGTGCTGGGTCCCATCCTTGCGTCCCATGGCTCCCCGAGCCCACCAGGAGCGACTCCTGGGTGCAGAGCCGGGAGCCTGCCTGAGCACCACCAGAGGTGGCCTGAAAAAGTAAAATAAATAAAAGCACTTACTTAGGAGCAACTCAGAAAATTATGGGAGTGAGTGGGATCTACTGGTCATAAAATGCTACAAACGTTATTCGCACGGCACCAAGACACTTGCTTGTTTCAAAAAATAACCCAGGGGGCTGGAGAGATAGCACAGCGGGTAGGGCGTTTGCCTTGCATGCAGCTGACCCGGGTTCAAATCCCAGCATCCCATATGGTCCCCTGAGCACGGCCAGGGGTAATTCCTGAGTGCAGAGCCAGGAGTAACCCCTGTACATTGCCAGGTGTGACCCAAACAGCAAAAAAACAAAACAAAACAAAAAAAACCTCAAACCGAATGTTAGCATTGTCCACAAAAATGGAACAGACTTTTTTAAATGGTTATAGAGCTGAAACTGCTGAGGCTGGGCTGGAGAGAGTCTCATGGGTAGGGGCGTGCGCTGCCACAGGTTCGATTGTGTTCGATGTTGGGTTCGATCCCTGGTACCCCATATGGTGCCCTGAGCACTGCCAGGAGGGATTCCTGAATGCAGAACCAGGAGTCACCCTTCACCCTGAGCACCACCGGTGTGTCAAAGCCAACCAACCAATGGGGGCTGGAGCAATAGCACAGCGGGGAGGGCGTTTGCCTTGCACGCAGCCGACCCGGGTTCGAATCCCAGCATTCCATATGGTCCCCTAGCACTGTCAGGGGTAATTCCTGAGTGCAACGCCAGGAGTAACCCCTGTGCATATCCAGGTGTGACCCAAAAAGCAAAAAAAAAAAAAACCAAAAACAACCAACCAACCAACCAAACAAAAGAAGCTGCTGAAACTGGTTTATGGAACATTTTGATGTGCATTTATGGTATATATCCCTGCATTGATATAAAGATGTACAAAAATAGAAAATGGAAAAACTGCCTGATTTTTCCAGGTGTGATCACGTACTTTGGTACTTTTGCTTCACCCCATGGGGAAAAATGCTAATGTCTGAATTTGGACCAATAATAGGAAGGAGGGAGAAAAGGTCTCCCCAAAGTGGATTCCTTGATGTAGAGCACGTGCATATGTTTGAGTGTGTATGTGAGTGTGTGAGTGTGTGAGTGTGTGTGCGTGTGAGTGTGTACCTGAGTGTGGGTGTGTGTAAGTGCGTTTGTGTGCATGTGTGCACATGTGTGTGTTGGGGTGTGGGGGATGCTACTTTTTGCATCCTCCAGCAGATGTGCCCAGGCCGGCTCCTGAAAGGACGGGCTCCACCTCAGCCAGCCTCCTGAGAGTGACCACCTCAGCTGCCCGCTGACCACACACTGCCCGGCACAGGTGCGCCTTCTTCAGCCGGCCACTGGAGGGCGCCCTCGGGCCAGCAGCCTGGGTGGCCACAGCGTCCTTCTGACCAGCAGAGCCCCACGCCCTTCTCCGCGGCTTCTCCTCGGCCGGTGCCCGCACGGGACACCAGTGGGCACAGCGGCGCCTGCACACAAGCCCACACTCAGGGTCTCTTTTTTGTTCCTTTTTGGGTTTGGGCCACGTCTGCAGGTGCTCCGGGCTCAGGGGGCCCGAAGTGTCGGATTGTCCGGGTTGGCAGCACGCTCCCCCCATCTCGCCGGCCCCACAGCTGTTGGATGGACCCTAAGGGCCCCCCCGACTGGTGCCGTGCAAGGCGTCCAGCGGCTCTGAGGAGAGCCCTCCCCGCGGCTACGAAGACCCCGCCGTGCTCGGGGTCACGCGGGGCTCCACTGGGGGCTGGGGGCTGTGGTCCGGAACACAGGGTCCAACTTGGCACCCCCCACATGCTCCAACTGTCTGCCAGGCCTGGAGTGAGTGAGTGTGTGTGTGTGTGTGTGAGAGAGAGAGAGAGAGAGAGAGAGAGAGAGAGAGAGAGAACCAATCCCCATGAGTTACACAGTCACAGAGTTGTTCATGATTGAGTCATACAGTGTCCCTTTCCCTCCAAGCCCCAAGATTCCTGCCTGCCGTCTCCCCTCTCCCTCCCTCTCTCTCCCTCCCTCCCCCTCCCTCACCTTCCCTCCCCCTCCCTCTCTCTCTCCTGGGCCCTGTGGTGTAGGCACTGAGAGGTCATCGTGTCCGTCCCTTTCCCTCCGATCAGAGCAGCTCCTGTCAGGGCCATCATTCCCAGCTGTCGCTGTCACAGTGGTCCCTTCTCTGTCCTAACTGCCCCCCCTCTGGCTTGTGGCCCCCTTCCAGTCATGGGCCTGTCCTCATGGATCTCGTTTCTCCTGTCCTGGGGTCTGAGTCTCCTGCGTGTCACCCTGAGTGAACCGAGTCTGAGGGGAGACCCACAGACCAGAGCAGGCGGCTTCTCCTTCCTCCTGTTGCGTTCCTGCCCCCGATGCCCGCAGGCCAGCCCTGCGGACCCCCATCTCCCACCCAGCCCCTCTCCCCAGAGCACAGGGCACAGCTGCCAGCATGGGCCAGGGGAGCAGGGGGCCCTGGGCGGGGTGGGGGGTCTTGCCGTCTTCCTGCTTGTAGCCTCTTCATCCCACCACAACCCAGGAATGCACGTGAGGCGGCCTCCCTGTGGCCGGGCAGCGGGCACTCACAGCCAGGCCTGGACAGCTTCCTCCCCTGGGGACGACCGCCTGACCCCGAGGAGACCCCTCAGCACACAGTCCTGCCGGCCAGAGAGCTAGACTCAGAAGTGTTATGTGTCTTCCATGTGGGAACATTCTAGAAACTCTGTGAGGATACAGATTTGGGGGTATGCACCTCCCGGGCGGTGTCTGCTGTCCCGGTTCTGGGATGTGCAGGTGGCGGAACCCAGTGGGAGCTTTCAGACAGTGTTGGAAGGACCGGGAGGGAAGCAACCATTCATCTCGCCTCTGAGGTAGAGCCTAGATGTCAGTCCCTAGTCTCTGGTTTCCTCCAACCCCAGCAGCGAGAGACACAGGCAACTCACTTGCTTGGAAGGACAGAGGAGACCGTGCTGGGTACGTCAGAAGCAGAAGGATGGGCACCGGGTTCCCATGCATCTGCACCGTATAGAGTAATGGGGGGGGGGAGAGAGCAGTGAGGAGGGTCAGTGTATAGAATAACGGCGGGGAGAGCACGGGTTCAAACCCAGCACCCCTGTGTTCCCCAAGCATTACCAAAGGTGGTACCTGAGCAGCTCTGGGTCTGTTGCCCACACACAAAATAACATTGCAGGGAACCCAGCCTCCCCTGCAAGTGCATCATTCCTGGGTCATGCGGCCGCATTTGTGGCCACATGATACTTCAAATCCTATACTCTACCCATACTCCTGGATTACCGCACCACATTTGCCAGAGGTCAAAATTGGAGCCAACCAATCTTACAGGGAATATATATATATATATATATATATATATATATAACACTGTATCACTGTCATCCCTTTGCTCATCGATTTGCTCGAGCGGGCACCAGTAAGGTCTCCATTGTGTAACTTGTTACTGTTTTTGGCATATTGAATAAGCCATGGATAGCTTGCCAGATCTGCAGTTCAGATACTGTCTGTAACTTGCCGGGCTCTTCGAGAGGGGCGGAGGAATTGAACCCGGTTCAGCTGCATGCAAGGCGAACGTCCTACCTACTGTGCTCGCACTCTCTCTCTCCCTCTCTCTCGAAAACTCCCCATGGTGTATTCATATGCCAAAACCAGTTACAAGCTGGGTTTCATTCCCCTGACCCTGAAAGAGCCTCCAATGTGGCACCATTGGAAAGGACGAGTAAAGAGAGGGTTCTAAAACTCAGGGCTAGGAGGAATGGAGCCATTACTGAGACCACTCAAGACATTTGACGATCAACTGGATGATGATGATGATGATGATAAAACATGCAAGCCTCAACTTTCTTTTTTTTAATTGAGTCACCGTGAGATAGTTACAAGCTTTCATGTTTGGGTTACAATCTCACAATGATCAAACACCCATCCCCCCACCAGTGCACATTCCCCACCACCAATATCCCTGGTATACTCCCCCATTCCCACTCTCCCCCCTGCCTCTATGGCAGACAATATTCCCCATACTCTCTCTCTACTTTTGGGCATTATGGCTTGCAACACAGACACTGAGAGGTCATCGTGTTTGGTCCATTATCTACTTTCAGCATGCGTCTCCCATCCTGACTGATTCCTCCAGCCATCATTTTCTTAGTGATCCCTTCTCTATTCCATCTGCCTTTTCCCCTCCGCTCATGAAGCAGTCTTCCAGCTATGGGACAATCCTCCTGGCAAGCCTCAACCTTTAACAACATGTCAGTGATCTCTTGTGGATGGGCTTCCTGGCCCTGGGTGAGATCCAGCAATCCTCACACTGTTTCCTCTAAGGATACTTTTTTTTCTGTCTTTCTCAGCAGATTTTCATAACCAACAATGCGGAATACATAATTTTGTTTCTGCTCTGGGGCAGGGATTGGGGTTCAGGATGGAAACATCCAAAATATGGTGGTGGGAAGGTGTCGTGGTGGTGGGACTGGTGTTGGAATAGTAAATGTCACCAAATATTGTGGACTACTCTCCTGTTTGACTCTTTTTTTTTCTTTTTGGGTCATACCTGGCGATGCTCAGGGGTTACTCCTGGCTCTGCACTCAGGAATAACTGCTGGTGGTGCTCAGGAGACCATATGGGATTCTGGGAATCAAATCTGGGTCAGCTACATGCAAGGCAAATGCCCTCCCCGCTGTGCTATTGCTCCAGCCTCCAGACTCTTTTTTTTTAAAATTCTCGATGGGCTGGAGTGATAGGATAGCTGGTAGGGCGTTCGCTTTGCAGGGGGCCCATCCGGGTTCGATTCCTCCACCCCTCTCGGAGAGCCCCGAAAGCTATGAGGAGTATCCCATCCTCACAGCAGAGCCTGGCAAGCTCCCCGTGTGTATTCGACATGCCAAAAACAGTAACAAGTCTCACAATGGAGACCTTACTGGTGCTCACTCGAGCAAATCGATGAGCAATGGGACCACAGTGACAGTGACAGTGACTTTATAAAATTAAAAAAAAACTTGAAAAAGGTGGGAAATCCCGTACCTCGAGGTAATAGAAATGCGAAGGACAGGGAAGGGAGAGATGTCCAGGAGGGGCTAAGGAGAGGCCGGTAGGGGTAGCAGGGGCAGGGCCTGGGCAGGGCACGGGGGTGTGTGTAGTATGTGAGAGGGGAGGTGTGTCTGTCTGTCTGTCTGTCTGTCTCACAGCACCGTCACGCTGCAGGCAGGAAAGCCAAACCACAGAAATTAAACTTAAAAACGCGCCTGTCAGGGGCGGGCCGGGGGCCGAGGGGGAGGTTGCCCCCGGGAAGGACTGGAGCCGGAATGTCGTTGCCTGAAACCGTATTATAGACCAAGTGGCGAACCACAGTGCCTACATTTAAAAAAATGTTGATTTTTTAAAATTAAGGGCCCAGGCAAGGCCTGCGTCTCACCCCAGCACCCGGGGCTCCATTACTTGGCACAGTGGCAGCCCCGATGGCAAAGGCTTCTCTCCATCGGCCAAGCGTTGGCCACCCCTGTTAACCTTCGCTGTTGTTTAAGTTTCATATCCAGGCCAAGTGCAAGATACTGACACCGATAAAACCGCGCTCAGCAAGGAAAGCATGTTTAACAAACTGCTGGCAAAACTGGACAGCTACATGCAAAAAAATGGGCTTAGACCTCCACCTATCACCATGTACAAAAGTCAGATCAAAATGGATTAAAGACCTCAACATCAGACCAGAATCCCTAAGGTACATTGAAGACAAGGTTGGCAAAACCCTCCACGACATTGAAGCCAACGGTATCTTCAAAGCTGACACGCCACTGGCCAAGCAAGTGAAAACAGAGATAAATAAATGGGACTATCTCAAACTAAGAAGCTTCTGCACCTCAAGAGAAACAGTGACCAAAGTACAAAGACAATCTACAGAATGGGAAAGGATATTTATGCAGTACCCATCCGATAAAGGGTTGATAACAAGGATATACAATGCACTGGTTGAACTCCACAAGAAGAAAACTGCCAACCAGATAAAAAAATTGGGTGATGAAATTAACAGAAATTTTCCCAAAGAAGAAATCCGAATGGCTCAGAGGCACATGAGAAAATGTTCAACATCACTAATCATCAGGGAGATGCAGATCAAAACAACCATGAGATATCATCTCACACCACAGAGACTGGCCCACATCCCAAAAAACAAAAACGACTGGTGTTGGTTTGGATGTGGGGAGAAAGGGACTCTCCTTCACTGCTGGTGGGAATGCCGACTGGTCCAGCCCTTTTGGAAAACAATATGGACAATTCTCAAAAAATTAGAAATTGAGCTTCCATTTGACCCAGCAATACCACTCCTGGGAATATATCCCGGAGAGGCCAAAAGGTATAGTAGAGATGGCATCTGCATTTCTATGTTTATTGCAGCACTGTTTACAATAGCCAGAATCTGGAAAAAACCAGAGTGCCCCAAAACAGATGACTGGTTAAAGAAACTCTGATACATCTACACAAAGGAATACTATGTAGCCGTCAGAAAACATGAAGTCATGAAATTTGCATATAAATGGATCAACATGGAAAGTATCATGTTGAGTGAAATGAGTCAGAAAGAAAGAGACAGACATAGAAAGATTGCACTCATATGTGGAATATAATATAACTGAGAAGTACAAGTTGGCAGTGATGCAATTTCTGGCAGATATTTCTCTGGACTTAGTTGCTAAATGTAGGGAGCCATTTTACCTTACTGATCTTATCCTGTCACTATTTGTTTAATCACTAGCTAACCCCATGCCACACCTAGCAAAGGTTGCCACTCCTAATCTTACTGATCTTATCCTATCAGCATTTGTTTATTACTAGCTAAATCCCGTGCCACACGCTGCATTTCTATTGGGGGTCCCGGCACCACCTCCTCCCAGCAGGGAGGTATAAATACTGTAACTGCCATAGAATAAATGCCTTTTCTCCCTCCTCCGGGCTCTGCGTCTGTTCATTCGGCTGCCCTACGAAGGGTTCTCCCTGCTGAACAGAACGAGACCTCCACATCGACTTCCACAGCTAAAATACTAAAATACAGAAACCCAAAACCATGAGGCGGCTAAGTGCGGTCACTTGACCTCATACCTCTTCATTCTCAGCAATGGAAAACAAATTATCAAATGCTTCCTTTTCAGCAGGTCCGACTTTAGGGGGGAGACTCTCCAAACAATAATAGTGAGTTTTGTTGAAATATTGAATGCAATCAAAGTGAAAGTAAAATGAAACTTATCAGTTACACAGGCTGGGGGGGGCTAGGGATGTCGGGGGGGCTAGGAGTGTGGGGCAGGCTAGGGGCGTGGGGGGACGGGGTGGAGCTATACTGTGATTCTTGGTGGTGGAATATGTGCACTGGTGAAGGATGGGTGTTCGAGCATTGTATAACTGAGACTCAAACCTGAAAACTTTGTAACTTTCCACATGGTGACTCAATAAAAAAATAAAAAAAAAAACCGCGCTCAGGAACACTGGCCGGCTCTCTGCACGGGCAGTGATGCCGCCCACTGGGACCTCGCCATTCAAAAACTTGGTTCAAACCACAGCACCCGAAAGGAGAGAGAGAGGAAAAGGGAATGCCCTGCTACAGAGGCAGGTGGGGTGGGGGGAGGGGGCGTGGGGTGGGAGGCACGCTGGGATCATTGGTGGTGGAGAATGGGCACTGGTGGAGGGATGGGCACTCGAGCACTGTATGACTGAAACACAAGCACATCTGAGAATAGTGAGAGCTTGATTTCCTATCTGGATGCCCTTCATGTCTTTTTCTTGCCTAATTGCTATTGCCAGTACTTCCAGTACTATGCTGAACAGAAGTGGTGAGAGTGGGCATCCTTGTCTTGTGCCTGATCTTAGAGGAAAGGCCCTTAGTTTTTCTCCATTGAGGATGATGCTTGCCGTAGCTTTGTGATAGATGGCTTTGACTATCTTGAGGAAAGTTCCTTCTTTTTTTTTTTTTAAATTTATGTTAACTTTTCCCACTTTATTAAAACACAGTGGTTTACCAAGTTGTACATGATGATTTGTTCCAGGCATTCAATATTCCACCGCCAATCCTACCACCACAGTCACCTTCCTTTCCTCCACCATTGTCCCCATTTTCTTTTTTTTTAATTTAATAGTTTATTTTTAATTAGTGAGTCAACGTGAGGGTACAGAGGAAAGTTCCTTCTAAACCCATTTTGGTGAGAGTTTTCATCATAAATGGATGCTGGACCTTGTCAAATGCTTTCTCTGCATCTATTGAAATGATCAATGGTTTTTATTTTTACTTTTGTTGATGTGATGGATTATGTTAGTTGATTTCCGAATGTTAAACCATCCTTGCACCCCCGGGATGAATCCCACTTGGTCATGGTGTATGATCTTTTTGATGAGTTGTTGGATTCTATTTGCTAGTACTTTGTTGAGGATCTTCGCATCCGTGTTCATCAGGGATATTGGCCTGTAAGTTTTCCTTGTTAGTGGTGTCTTTGTTTGCTTTTGGTATTAGGGAGATGTGTGCCTCATAGAAACTGTTTGGGAGAGTTCCTGTTTTTTCAATATCCTGGAAAAGCTTGAGGAGAACTGGCAACTTTAAAGTTGCCATTTAAAGGTTTTCTTTAAATGTTTGGAAGAATTCGCCAGTGAAACCTTCTGGGCCTGGGCTTTTGTTTTGGGAGAGACAGGGGTGGATTCTTAAGTGACTAAGATGCACGATGTCCCTCAGTGGCCAGCCGTGTCTCATGGGAGCTGGTGGTGGAGGGTCTCCCGGGCATTTACAAACTTAGGGGTCTGCAGCGGGGCTGGACACGACTGCAGGTGTCTGGCCCTGATGAGGACAGGGCCGCGGAGCTCTCTACGAGGACCCTCTTTCTTGGTGCCCCGGAACTTGGAGGTACCACGCTGAGCTGTGCCCCGTCCTCGTTCGGGGCCATGGCCCGCGGGGTCGAGCCACCCCCCTGATTCCTCTCCCACTTGGCTGAGTAGAGGCCCAGCATGGGACTTGCACCCGGGCCTGCCTCTACCCTCTGCCCCCTCCTCCCTGCCTGCCCGGCATCCCTCTCCCCGTCTGAAAGGGCGTCCCACCTCTGTAACCCCCGGCCAGCCCATCACCACCTCTGCACACAGCCCCTATCGGACAGATCTTGTGCAAATATTTTCTGCTGTGCAAACATTTCCCCTGATACGTGACTCACCTCTTCATGCCTCTCTCTAAGCATTGGCAGCAGGCGGCGTTTGAGGGAGTTACGGGGGAGCAGAGACACAGAGATGGGGGCAGCGGCTCAACCAGCCCTGGACAGGGCCCAGGAAATCCAACACTAATCAGGACAAAGATCCGAATGGCACTCCCAAAGGCCAGCACAGAAGGACACCAGGTCCACCCTGAGGCATGGCCACAGTCTCTGGCATCCTCAATCCGCCTGGACTCTCGTCCTGGGGGTCCCTTGACCCTTGGTGCGGGTGTCACTGAGGGGAGGGGCCAGAGACAGTGCCTGCTGCTTCCTAGACAGAGGGACCCCTTCTACCAGCTGTGCTGAGAAGTCACACCTTGGTGCTTCTGGAGGTTTCCTGGCGGGGACCCTCCAAGTATGTGACACCTTTTATCTATCTATCTATCTATCTATCTATCTATCTATCTATCTATCTATCTATCTATCTATCTATCTATTTTTAATCGAATCACCATGAGAACAGTTACAAAGCTTTCAAGATCAAGTCTCAGTCCTACTATGCTCAAACACCCATCCCTTCACCAGTGCACATGTTCCACCACCAAGAACCCCTGCATAACCCCCTCTTACTCCCCCTCTGCCTGTGTGGCAGATGATTTCCACTTTACTCTCTCTTTACTATGATTACATTCAATTTTCAACAGGAAACTCACTATTATTACTTGGTTTTTTTTCCCCCAACAATCAGACCTGTTGAAATGACATCATTAGAACTACATGTTTTCTCTTGCTGATAACAAAGAGCATATGATGTTGCATGGCCGCGAAAGCGGCCGCCCAGTTTAGGGATTCTGGTATTTTAGTAATTAAGTCCAGAGGTATTTTTGCCCACAGCCACTGCATTCCGAGATTGGTTTGTGTGCCTCCGGGATCATGGCTGTTCAGGAGCAGAGGGGTTGTTCGTGGGTGGTCACTCAGGGTCTCGTCTGGGCAGGGAGCAGGGCCGGTTCTGCGCCCCCATTGTGAGATTCCCTGAGCGCCCCATCACTGCAAGCTCCTACCTCTCCGTCCACTTGGCTCTGAAAGGTGGCGGTTGCCATGCTGCCACAAAGGGGAAAAGGCCGAGGGACAAAGCCCTTCCCCTCCCGGGGCTGCACGTGGCCGTAGCTTAGTTCACAGTCGAGGAGTCTATCTGCCAGCAGCTGCTGCGTCCCGAGGTTGGTTTCTGTGCCTCTGGGAGTGACACCTTTTGTGTTGAGTGTGGACCTGGGCATTTCCCTGTTTGCTCCCTGCCCTGCAGGGGACCAGGGAGTGGTCTCCATCTCACCGTGGAGGGCGCGGGAGAGCTCCCAAGTGGCAGTTTCTGTGTCCACAGAGCCATCCTTGTGAGCATCTCCTCTCCGCTGGGCTGGGTGAGTTTACGTCCCTGCGGGAGGGGCTTGGGGAAACCGATTTTCCAAAAAATGGGGATGGGGCCTGGGGCCTGCTTCGGAGCCCGCCCAGCCCGAGGCTGCCCCTTGTCCGTCTCGTCCAGGCCCGAGACGTGAGGCAGGAGGGGAGCTTTCTGCTCCCAGGGCTGTGTTCCCGCTGTGGGTTCTGTTTTGTACATCCAGGGAGTTCTCCTCGTTTTTCTCTCTTGGTTGTTTCCGTGGTGTGCAACCTTCGTTGTCTTTTAAAGGAGATTTCGGGGGCTGGAGCGATAGCACAGTGGGTAGGGCGTTTGCCTTGCACGCGGCCGACCCGGGTTCGAATCCCAGCATCCCATATGGTCCCCTGAGCATCGCCAGGGGTGATTCCTGAGTGCAGAGCCAGGAGTAACCCTTGTGCATTGCCAGGTGTGACCTAAAAAGCAAAAAATAAAATAAAATAAAATAAAATAAAGGAGATTTCGATGTATGATTTATGTCTGCTTTTTTGTTAGTGGGAAGGGGCTCCCAAGCGGTGCTCAGGAACCCTGGGGTCCCCACTGACCAGGCTCAGGGATACGTGGTGCTGGGGACCCCCGGTGCTGGGGCGTAGAATCCAAGCAGCTACGCCTCTGCACTTTGCCCTTCCCTGCCTTCAGTTTGCTTCTCTCCCTCTTAGCGACTTCATTAGACTTTCCCCCTGACCTCTATTTCTTTTGTGGTGGGGCGGCTACACCTGGTCGTGCCCAGGGCTCGCTCCTGACCCAGTGCTCAGGGCTCGCTCTTGGTGTTCAGGGGACCGTACTGGGTGCTGGGTCAGCCACGTGCGAGGCCAGCGCCTTCCCTGCTGGCTGTATCCCTGGCCCCACTCACCCTGGGGCTCGGCAGACTCTCCCGTCGCTTCCTGGGCGAGTGCAGGCCATACTTTCCGAAGGGTCCCGGGGGTCTGGGGCTCAGCAGGACACACGCCCTCACAGCTCTGAGGTCCTGGGTTTCATTCCCGGAGTCCCGGCGCTGGGAAAAAAAATACAAACCCCAAATCTCTGACTTTGGTTTATTCTTTGCTATGGCTGCTTAGTGGAAGAAACTTAAATTTTCTTCCCCAAGTGCCGCAGTGCTGCAGTTCGCTACGATCGATCCCAAAGTGAGCCTTAGGACGGCAGGGCTGGGGGAGGGCCCTGCTGCCCTCGCGAGAGCACCGACGACGTTCCTGAATGCTTCAGGCACACCTGACAGGTGCTGCCGAGAGCTCGGGCTTCAAACTGTTCATTCTCATGGCTGTGATCCGTGTGTGTGACCTACCACCGCACTCTCTG
This sequence comes from Sorex araneus, assembly GCF_027595985.1. Taxonomy (NCBI): domain Eukaryota; kingdom Metazoa; phylum Chordata; class Mammalia; order Eulipotyphla; family Soricidae; genus Sorex; species Sorex araneus. The sequence goes on from NC_073303.1 coordinate 51,591,105, forward strand.
ATGCTAGGTGTCATCTGTGCGGATAAACCCAGCCTCGCTGCGTCCACTGGACCTCGGGGTCCTCCAGCTCCTGCCTCTTTCTTTGGTTACTTGGGCCACACCTGGCGGTGCCCGGGGGCTGTTTCTGGCTCTGCTCAGGAGTGGCCGGGGGGCGCCAGGCTTGAATCGAGAACCCCTGTGGTCTCAGCCCCTCTTCCCGCTCCTTGCTCAGCCGGAAGCCCCTGCCGGCCCCAGGAGACCCAGGTCTGTGCGTCTGAGGACAGTGACACGGGGGCCTTGGCCCGACGCCCAGCACGTGGTTCCAGGGCGCGCCTGACGGCCAGCACGCGGGTCCCGGGTGCCGCCTCGCGCCTGCCACGGCACCTTCCTGAGCAAACGCGTTGATTTGGGGTTGGCGTCACCATGGTAGCATCCCGCGGAGTGCGGAAGGGTGCCGAGAAAGGGAGCAGCAGTGAGGAGAGCCTCGGTGGGACGGTGACGGGAACGCGGTCAGCCTTCCCGAACCCGCGGGTCCGCCGGGCGTTGAGGGAGGCCACTGCACAGAGGGACACGGCCGCAGGCGCAGGCTGCAGGACTCAAAGACACATTCCCTGCATGTGCAGCGTGGCGGCCAGCGTGGCCAGGGTCCCAAGGTGCCGCCCGTGTCCTGGCCGGGCAGGGCAGGGCAGGGCCGAGGCCTCCGGTGCCTCCTCATGACCCCGGGGTTGTTGTTTACCCGCCGAGTCCCGGAACTCTCCTGCTTTATGGCCCCGGCCTGGCCGTGTACCTTGGCCCCTGTGCGTGTGGGACCCGGCCTGGAAGGGCCTCGCGGCAGAGAGCAACACAGGTGGGTAGCTGCTCCCGGGGCCAGGGGGCCGGAGGGTCAGTTCCGCCTTCTGTGCGGACCCCTGGGCGCCCACCAGAGCCCTGCAACCTGCTGAAGGATGAACCTGTAGATGAGCTCAATGTCATACTGAAGTACTCACCCTGACCCCTGACCCTGACCCCTGACCCTGACCCCTGAGCCTCACCCTGACTCTGACCTCTGACCCTGAACCTCACTCCTGAGCCTCACCCCTGAGCCTCACCCCTGAGCCTCACCCCTGACCCCTGAGTCTCACCCTGGCTCCTAAGCCTCTGACTGACTCACTCTGACCCACACCCCAGACCTCACCCTTGAGCCTCACCCTTGACCTCACCCCTGACCTCGCCCTGACCCACACCCCTGACCTCACCCTTGAGCCTCACCCCTGGGCTGGGCAGCAGGTGAGTGTCCCCATGCCCCTGCCCGTGTCCGCACACGCCCAGGGGAAGGCCAGGGAGCTGCTCGACCCGACTGTGGCTTTGGTCGGTCCGGGGGGAGGAGGTGACGGGCCACGTCCCCGGGGGTGCGGGGAGGGCCGGGGTCGTGAGGGAGGTCGGCGTGTCCACAGCGTCCCGATGTGACACGGCGGGTGTCCGGGCGGGAGGCAGCCCTGGGGGCGGCCCCTGCTGCCATCTCCAGCCTCCCTGGGACGGTGGCCCCGAGAAGGGCTGGGTCTCGGGGGCCTGCGGCACCGAGGAGACCGAGGGGGGGAGGGGACTTGGCCTGAGAGCCGAGAGCTCTGCCGGGCACCGCGCAGCCCGGCGTGGCGGGAGCAGCCCCACACGCGAGCCGGGAAGCTCAGTGTGCTCCTCCCGCGCTCCGGGGAGCACCAGGACGGAGAGACGGTGGGGAGCTTGGCCGGGAGCGGGGGGGCAGGGGAGAGCAGGGTCCCTCCGCGGGAGCCCGCACTGCACAGAGACGCTCCGAGACAGGCGGCCGCGGCCCTGCGGGCTCCCCCAGAGTCCCTCTGGCCGACCGGCCGGCGTCTGGGCAGAGCTGGGGCTTGGGGTCTCCCAGGCCCTTGCCTCTGCCCGCGGAGGCGTCTCCCCTCCTGAGGGGCTGCACTGCCCGCACCTCAGGGGCCTCTGGGCGTCAGGCGGGTGGGCTGGTGCCTCAGCAAGCTCTCGGCCCCTCGGTCCCAGCCTCCCGCCCCTCCCCGGCCCCTCCTGTTGGCCAGGCGTGAGCTCCGGAGCCACTGAGGGCAGCTGCCCTCTGGAAGAGAGTGGCCGCCCGCCGGGCAGCAGACCCTGCTCGGGCCAGTGGGGAGGGTCAGGGCTCCCTCCCCTCCCTTCACCCGCCCCCACATCTTCCCAGGGGCCCACCAGGACTTCCCCAGGGGTCTGCCAATTTCTTTTGGGAACTGGCGTGTCTACCGGCTCCGCCCACCTTGTTGGGCAGCGCTAGCGTCCAGGGGCACGGGCTCCGCCTGGACACCATCGACCACGGGCCTGTGGCTGCCCCCCAGGCCCCCGCCCCACGCCCCCCCTCGGACCCAGGCCGCAGCCTGTGCATACAGGGGATGCTGAGTCAATATTGACCCATGGCGGCCCCTCCCGGGAACTCAGCAAATATTAGTGCCTTGTTAAAGCCCGTGAAGCCCTTTCAAAGCAGGATATTACGGTCCATGCCTGGGTGAGTAATCTATTAATGAGCCCCGGGATCAAGCTGTTTACCGTTCAATACGCAGACCAGGGTCATTAGGAGTCTGGAGAACTCTGGGGCCCCTTCCTGACCGGCACTCTGGCAGCAGGCAGCAGGCCCCTGGCCGTGGGGGCCACACAGGCTTGGAGGCTCCATTCCTTTATCTCACACTTGACTCAGTTCCTGAGGGATTAGCGAGCTACAGCCGAGAGCAGAGCAAGGGGGCACCGAGGGCGAGGAGGGAGGGGCCAGTGGTGGACACGGGCCAGTCCCTGAGCTGGTGATTGGCTCGTGGCCCAATCACCCAAGCCGGCTGGAAGCCGTGGAGGGCGGCCCTGTGCAGGGACCCGGGAAGCCTGCTCCGGAGGGTGCCCCTGTGTTCCTGCTCTTACAGACAGTAGCCCCCACATGTCCACCCCCGATCTTCTCGTCTAGCTCTTATTCCCTATCAAATTTATATGAAACATTCAAGAGTTCTACAGATTCTCGGGCCAGAACTATAGCACAGTGGGGAGGGCCTTTGCTCTGCACGCGGCTGACCCGGGTTCAATCCCCGGCATCCCATTGGGTCCCCTGAGCCCCGCCAGGAGTAATTCCTGAGTGTAGAGCCAGGAGGAACCCCTGTGCATCGCTGGGTGTGACCCAAAAAGCAAAAAAATGAAAGAAAGAAAAAAAGAGTTCTACAGATTCTAACACTGTTTCTGCAGGACCCCACTGACCCTTCCGGCTGCGCCCCTCCCGGCCCGCCAAGCCAGGAGTGCTGCTTGTGCTGGCTCCGTCCACGCGTTCCACGCCACCTGCTGCGTCTGTGTAAACTGCCCCGTTCTCGTCTGTTCCCCTACTTGCTTCATTCTCGCCGCCCCCTCTAGCCCCTTCAGTCGGCTTTGACCAGGGAAGATCATCATAGAAGCTATTGTCTCCCATTGAGTAAATCCACCACCAGTTTCCTTTCTTGGGAAGGCTCTCCCAACAGTGCTCACGGGCTCGGGAGGCCCCCCTGCGGTTCTTGGCAGCGGGGTTATTGGTTCAATGCAGGGGCAGGAAGATTTGGGCTGCTCGGGCCCTTCGCTGCTGGGGACCCCCGGGCGGCTCCAGGGCTGCCCCCAGCGGGTCTGGGGGAGCAACGCTAGGGGCTGGCCCTGGGCTCCCCTCAGTGGCGCCACCTGCCAGCCCACTGCTGCTGTCTAGGTGGGGTCAGCCCGGGCCCTGTTGCGTCCCCCGTGAGCGCGTGAGCAGCTGTTGGACCGAGAGCCCGCGGGAGTTGGAGCTGTGCCCGGCCCAGCGCTGACCGTGCCGCTCGCACCTGGGCCCCACCCTGCCCTCGCCCCTGCTAACCCAGGCGGCTGTGCCGTCTCACGTCTCCTCTCCCCATCACATCATCCTGCTCGCACCCCGGGCTGCCTCCGAGCCGGTGTCGGGGTGCAGGCACGCAGCCTGGAGGTGGGGCGCTACGTGCCTGGCCCTCGGCCCCCGGCTCAGGGCCCGCCGCCCCCTGCACCAGCAGGCCCGGGACACGAGCACCAGTGCTGCCCCGCGCCGGGTGACAGCCGTGCCGAGCTCAGGACACCGGAGCTTGACTGTCCCAGCCTGGTGGGTGCGGGGAGAGGGGCCTTGAAGCGACCCCCTCCCCTCCCAGACTGGCGCGACCCCCTGTTGGCCAGAGCAGGCCCTTCTCCTAGCCAGGGCCCGAGAGTGACCCACCCCAGCCCGGCTTCTCCCGGGCTTCTCCCCCGCCCCCATCCCCCGCCCTTCCCCCATTATTTGAACATTTGGACACAAATGCTGGATTTGGCATATCTCAGCCCTCCTGAGATAGGGCAGGCAGTATCTCACCTAATGGCCATCTAGCCTCGATCGATTGATCCTGGACTTGTTACTTTCCTTGGCCCTTCCCCCTGTCATTGCGGGGGGCCACAGCGGGTGGTGCTCAAGGGGCCCTGTGCTACTGGACTCTGACCCTGGGCCTCGCACACCCAAGGCATGGGCTCTGCCTCCTGCACCCCCACTCTTCACCCCTGCCTTCGTAGGAGGGCATCGGTCGCTGTGCTGGATGACTTCCCCGTGTGCGTTCAGAAACCACAGGCAGGACAACTCTATTGCTTCAAATGCAGATTTTAGGGACACTTTGATATAGGCCTGGCTCACTGACCTGAAATGGGTTACAGTTCATTGACCTGACTTCCTACCAAGCCACTTGTTCAGCTCTCCAGGAGTCATGGAAAGGCTTGTTTTAGGGACGTGTCACTCAGTGAAGCACTCAGGGGATGCCCAGTGGACTCCTCTTCCCCCTCTTCCTCCCCCTCTTCCTCCCCCTCCTCCCCCCTCCTCCTCTCCTTCCTCCTCCTCCTCCCCCCTCCTCCCCCACCTCCTCCCTCTATGTCTATTTTTTTTCCTTTGGGGCACTGAGTTTTGCAATACAGGTATTGAAAAGTTACTGTGCACATCACTCTCCCTCCTTTCAGTTGTCAGATCTTGTCTAGAGTGATCATTTCAATCGTCACTCTCATCGTGGTCCCTTCTTTGTCCTAACCGCCCTCCCCGCCCCCTCCTTGGCAGCTTCCACCCATGGGCCAGTCCTTCTGGCCCTTGTTGCTACTGTCCTGTACTGACCTATGTTTCTACAGTGTGAATCTCATGCTATACACATGAGTGCAGTCATTCTATGTCTGTCCTTCAGACTCATTTAACTCAGCAAGGTACTTTCCATGCTCATCCCTGTATAAGCAGATTTCATGACCTTAGTTTTCCTTATTTTTCCATCATATTCAATCGGAGGTTTTGCCTGACCAATGTTGCTGTTGTCCCAAAATTCCAAACGGGATCGGACCACCGTCTCCTTCATGCAAAATTCTACTTCACAGGGCAGGGAGAAAGGTCTGCAAAGTTTAAGTTTAAGAAGGGAACTCCCAGAATGACCACCAACTGGGAGCTCTTTGGCACTATTGCAGCAACGTGGGAAGATGCCATCTTTGATAACATCGACGAGGAATACAATCGACTGATTCAGCACCTCCATGACTGCATGAAGAATGCTGAGAGTGAGAAAGCCACAGATGCCTGTCTTTGGAAACTCTTGAGCTCATTCGTCAACGTGGTTTGACACGAGCCTCAGGCAACCACAAGCTAATGTCCGAGCTCGCAAAGCTGTGCAGAGATGCGATAAAGGAAGACCTCAAAGAGAGAAGAGCAGCAGTGTTGGCTGATGCTGCAGAAGCCGGGAAAAGTGTTCGCAATGTCCGCCTGTCCTTTACCAACTAGTTACAAGACCAAGATTACTGCCCTCTGACGTCCTGATGGATCTATCACTTCTTCCAGAAAGGCAATGGAGAGGATTATTCACGACTTCTACTCGGATCTCTTTGACAGCCATGTCCACCTGCCCACATACCAAATTCCGCAGGATGGATATGTCGTTCCCAATGTCCTCCCTTCCAAAATCTGACACGCCATTTCATTGGTAAAGATGTGTACAGCACCCGGTCCAGACAAGGTCAGACCTGAAACACCTGAAGAATCTGCCGCCAGTACTCATCAATACACTGGCCTGACTCTTCACACACTACCTGTCTGGATGCAAGGTTCCGTCTCAGTGGAAAACCAATAGGACCATTCTGTTGTACAAGAAGGGAGACATCCACAGCATCGGTAACTATCGCCCAATCTGCCTGTTGTCTGTCATAAGTTGCTCACTCGTGTCATCCTGAATAGAATAGGCAGAACACTAGACGAAGGACAACCATGCGAGCAAGCCGGGTTCCGAAAAGGATTCAGCATGTTAGACCATATCCACACAGTAACCAAACTCACTGAAGTTTCGCGAGAGTTCAAGATGCCGCTCTGTCTAATGTTTATCGACTTAAAGAAGGCCTTCGATTCTGTTGAGACTGAAGCAGTCATCAAGGCCCTGGCCAAACAGGGCGTTCAAACTCAGTACATCAAGATCCTCCTTGAGCTGTATTACAGATTCACCACCAGGATCTCACCATTCTACAAGGAAGTGACCATGGATGTAAAGAGAGGGGTGCAGCAGGGCGATACCATTTCACCGAAACTCTTCAAGTCTTGAGTGCCACCCTCAAGAACGTCACACAACAACTGGAATGGGAAGGAATGGGAGTGAAGATAGACAGTCGGCAACTGCACCACCTCTGCTTCTCTGATGACATCGTTCTCATAACGCCAAACATTAGCCAAGCAGCACAAATGCTGGCCGACTTTGACCACGAGTGTGGAAAGGTCAGACTGCAGCTGAACCTCAATGAGACGATGCTCATGAAAAACAAACTAGTCCTTGACACTCCATTTGCTCTCAATGGAAAGAACATCTCCGAATGCAGCAGCTATGTGTACCTGGGTCGAGAAATCAACATGAGGAACAACATGAGGACCTGCCAGAACTGCACAGGAGGAAGAGAACAGCGTGGAACACCTTCAAAAGTGTTGAAGAAGTGGTTAAAAGGAGGAAGAACCTCTGACTCCAGGCACATCTTTTCGACTCCAATGTTCTTCCTGCACTAACATACTCATCAGAGACCTGGGCCCTATGCAAACAGGATGAGAACGTTGTTTGGGTCTCCCAAAGAGGAATCGAAAGCTATGCTAGGAGTATCACGTTTCACTCAAGTGAGAGAAGGAATCCGGAGTTCCGACCTCCGTCGACAGTCAAGAACCAGGGATGCTGTCTCGTTTGCCAAGGCATCAAAAATCAGATGGGCCGGAAACATAATGCGATTCAGAGACCATCGCTGGACTAGAGCTGTTACCGACTGGATTCCATGGGATGTCAAAAGACCGAGTGGCCGCCCACCAACGAGATGGTCAGACTTCTTTGTCAAAACCCTGAATGAACGGTTTGAGGCTTTTCCTGTCCCTGGAGCGAGCAGATACCATTGGGCTACACTAGCACACGACAGGAACGAATGGAGATGTTACTGGCGCCCGCTCGAGCAAATCGAAGATCAACAGGAAGACAAGTGATACAAGTGATCTGGACTTAGAAAGTTTCTGACTGTAAAGTGTCAGGCACACAGGCACCAACCCCAGCCCACCACAGTGTCTGGGCTACCACCCACGGCAGGCTCCCCCCCACCCCCCCATCTGAGTCCTGACAGACACTTCAGAAAACTTACTTACAAACTGCTGTTGAAGTTCCCTTAATTAACTTTAAGTAATTTTAAGTTACTTTACTTTAAGTAACTTTAAGTAACCTTAAATTTCCTTAAGTAATGTAAAGTTTTTACTTTAAGTAACTTAAAAGTTACTTCAGTAACTTCAGTAAACACAAATGTATCCTAAACAAAGTTGTTCACAGTGAAGTTATTCTGGGCATCAGTGTTCCAACACTAACCCATCCCACTACCAGTGTGAGTTTCTCTCTGCCATAATCCCAAGTTACCCCTCCCCCCTCAGCCTGTTCCCTTAGAAGGCACAAATGATTTATTTTATCTTGCTTGCTACAACAAAATAATAAATGGAATCATCAAAAAATAGTGCAGTAAAAAAAGTTTGTGAAAATTGTTTTATGTCACAACAGGGTTATTGAAGTCATTTGTCTGAAGGTTTGCTGAGTGCTTGTTGCTAGTTGAGCCTTCTCTTATTGCTTTTATTTATTGAGCTTCCTTGGCTTCGGTACTGCTTTCCCACCTAATTTGCTGTGCTCCTATGGGCTGTTGGTATTGTGGATTTTGGAGGTGCCTATGTGGCCACGTGTTCCAGGAGCTCGGGACCTATGTGTCTGGAAGTTTTGTCAACTTGGCCTCTCTGCAGAGGTTAGTCATTAAGTGGTAAAGTTGGGTGATTGTCTGGTGGAAGCTGTGGGGTGGGGGTGTGCCGGGGCTTTGCCAGGGCAGGACACCCAAAGTCCCACTTACCTGTGAGTTTCAGTGGCTTTGCTGGCGTCTCCTGAGATTAGTCACCAAGCTGCGAGGCTGGGCCATTAATTCCTTTGTCAGCTGTGGGGTGTGTGGTTGTGGGGCCTTCTGGCAGGATGAGGGGGTACGGGGAGGCTGCCCTCCCCACTCCAAGAGGCCCCCGAGTTTCCAGCTGGAAGACCGGTGTGCCTGTGAGTTTCATCTCTGTGAGACACATTTTTCAGTGCAGTTATTGTCACCTGGGTCCCTTGGTTTCAGCCCTTCTGGCTCCTGTGCTGTAGATACCTGCAGGTCCCCAGTCCCTACCCCAGCTGGCCCGGGCCCCTGCCCCCGGGAGACCTCCAGACCTCCTCTTCTTGCTTCCCTCATCCATTTCTCTTCTTCTCCGGCATTCTCGTTTCTGTAATCTAGGGATAAGGATTTTCCCACTTTTGATACTATCCATTCCCCTGTTATATTGTTCCCCATACCACAAGTTGGTGTTGAGAGCATCTGGCATTTCTCCTCATCCTTCTGACTTACTTCACTTGATGTAAGCGACGTTATGTCAAGTGAAGCTTCCATCCGAGTCACAGAGACACACGGACAGATGACTTGACAAAGAAGCTGGATCCATGGAGTAAAGAGGCCTCTTCAAAAAAGGATTGAGGGAAAACTGGATAGTTACATGCAAAAAAAAAAAAGAAATTGGATTAGAATCTCACACTTTACACAAAGACAATTCAAAGTGAACCCAAGACCTTGATTAGATCAAAATACATAAAGGGGCTGGAGCAATAGCACAGCGGGTAGGGCGTTTGCCTTGCAAGCGGCCGACCCGGGTTCGAATCCCAGCATCCCATATGGTCCCCTGAGCACGGCCAGGGGTAATTCCTGAGTGCAGAGCCAGGAGTAACACCTGTGCATTGCCAGGTGTGACCCAAAAAGCAAAAAAAAAAAATACATAAAATAAATTAAGGCAAATACAGGCAAAATGCTCCAGGATTTAAATCTCACAAGCATTTTCTTTTTTAAAAAATTTTTATTTTATTGAATCACTGTGACAAAAGTTACAAAGCTTTCAGGTTTAAGTCTCAGTCATATAATGATCAAACCCCCATCCCTTCACCAGTGCACCTGTTCCCCCCACCCAAGAACCCCAGTATACCCCCCTCCCACACCCCTTCCTCGCACCTGAGTGGCCAATGATCTTCACTTTATTCTCTCTATACTTTGGATACATTCAGTATTTCAACAGAGAACTGACTATTATTATTTGTAATTTTCCCCCAACAATCAAACCTGCTGAAAAGGCATCATTTGATAGTTTGTTTTCCATGGCTAAGAATGAAGATTATAGGATTTTGGATTTCTGTTGTTTTAGCTCAGTTTACAGTCTACATGCATTTCTATAAGTCTCTGGGTGCCAAAATGGGTTAGTAGACCTCCCGGATAATAGCCTTTAAGGAGCAGAAGGGCTGCGTCGTGTGCAGCTGCTCCGGATCTCATCTGGGCAGAGAGCATTTTCAATGACATAAATCCTTTGGAAAACACAACAGAAATAAATATAAACAAATAGGACTATATAAAATTGAAAATGCTTTTTTATGACAAAGGAAGCACAAGCTAAAATGAAAAAACACCATACCAAATGGGAGAAAAATATTTACACACAATCAACATCATCATCATCATCATCCCATTGATCGTCCATTTTCTCGAGCGGTCTCAGTAACGTTACATAGGACAAATACGACAAATGGAGATGAACTAATTACACACAATACATCAGATAAAATGATTAATATCCAAGACATGTAAAGCACTCACAAAGATCAGCAGCAATAACTCTAATAGCCCCATAAAAACAGGGAGTGGAGATGAACAGACACTTCTCTGAAAAGGACAGATGGCTGGCTGGTGGCACACGAGGAAAAGTGCTCATCATCTCTTATCAGGGAAATCCAAACTAAAATAAAGTGAGATGTCACCTCACACCAGTGAGAATGGCACATGTCACACACATCAGAAAGGCTAGAAGCCACGTGTGTTGGCAGGGGTGAGGGGAAGAGGAGCTTTCATGCCCTGTGGAGGGAACATTGTCTGTTTCAGCCCCTCTGAAGGACAACATGGAGATCTCCCCCCCAAAGTAGTAACAGAGCACCCATAGGACCCAGCACTCCCCCTTCTCGGTAACTACCCCAAGACACAAAAACATTCATTAGGAAGGAATTATGTTCACCTATCTCATTGCATCACTTAGCACCATAGTCAGGACAGAGACGCAGCCAACCCAGCTGTCCAATGACAAAGGCGTGTATCATGAACTTCGGTATATATACACACAGTGGAATACTATGCAGCCACAAGAATGAAACGGTGTTCTAAATGTGCACTGGTGGAGGGATGGGTGTTCGATCATTACACGACTGAAGCTCAAACATGAAAGCTTTGTAAGTGCAGTTCATGGTGATTCAATTAAAAAAAAAGAAATGGTGTTCTAATGGTAGTTTACTTTCTAATTTCCAGTTAGTGAGGTAAACCCTTTCTACATCTTCAGCAATTCCTTGAGTTTCCTTTGCCCTGAAGTTATTAGATTTATATATTAAAACCCACATTTGTTCTTTTCTCCTTGGCCTATAGGTATTCTTTTGGGATGCTTGATAATGATCCTGTAAATTACATAATTTCAAACACAGCCCCTGAGTCCATGGTTTTGCTTATCCATCACCTTGATATGGAGCATTTTGTCCTTAATTGAGTGAAATGTATCAAATGTACTTTTATGAAATGGAAAAATTTTAGAAAATACTAAGAAACGCTTAAAACAAAAAATACTTAAAACAACAAACACTTAGAAGATATAACATTTATAAACAAGAGTCTGTTGTGTTTCATATATGAAACAATTGCAAATTACACATCACCTACGAATAAGGACTGCTGTACTGCTTCCTTTGTGGCAACAATGTTACCTCCAATGAAACCATCCAGAGAATGGCGGTGCCCATCTGAAGCAGGGAAAGCCCAGCTGTATGATCCCAGCTTCGTTCCTCTGTTCCAGGGCTTGTTTATGTAGGTAACATTCCACTCCTCATTTGCTGAGAGGCTATTTTTTTCTATCATGTATGGCAAAAATCATTGTTTATTTTCATTTTTCTATTACTGTGGTAAACTGCATTAATTATTTGATGCTAAACTCATTTTTTCCCCTTTAGACAAATAATTCTGAATCATGATGTATCAGTTTTTTTGTCTTTTCTCTCTTTTTCTTATATACCTATGTTTATATATATATTTAATTGAATCACAGAGAGATAGACCCTTACAAAGCTGTCCATGATTGGGTTTCAGTATATAGCGTTCCAACACTTATCCTTCCACCTGTGAACATTTCCCAGCACCAAATTTTCTTTTTTCTTCTCTCTCTCTCTCTCTCTCTCTCTCTCCCTCTCCTCCCTCTCTCTACTTTTGGGCATTATGGTTTGCAATACAGATACTGACAGGCCGTCACGCTTGGTCCTTTATCTACTCTCAGCACGCATCTCTCATCCCAGACAATTCCTCCAACCATCACGGACTCAGTGACCCCTTCTCTCTCCCAGCTGCCTTCTCCCCCAGCTCGTGAGGCAGGTTTCCAACCATGGGGCAATCTTCCTGGCCCTTGTCTCTACTGTCCTTGGGTGTCCGTCTCATATTATGTTATTTTTATACTCCACAAATGAGTGCAGTCCTTCTATGTCTGTCCGTCTCTTTCTGACTCATTTCACTGAGCATGATGCTCTCCATGACCATCCACTTATGAGCCTTATAATTTTTAAGACATGTTCTCTTTCTGGCTTGGATTTCCTTTCTTGTCTGCTGTTCTGAGGATGTTTGCTCTCCTTCTCCTAGCACACGCCGACGGTGGCTTTGGGATCTCTCTGGTCGTTGCCGTGTCAGGGTCCTGGCCTGGCTGACCTCGATGTGAGAGTTCGCCTTCTGTCTTTCGTCTTTATCTGCTCAATGGCCCGAGACTGTCTCCAGGAAGTGAATGTCGCGGAGCCTCTGGGTGTTTCTCCAAGAGCTGTCAAGCTTGGTGCTGTTTGCCTTTCACACTTCCCGTGCCTCTGGTGACTCTGCCCAGCCCCTTCCCCAGCGGGAGCCTGCTGGAGAGACAGTGCAGAGGTGACGGGAGGTCGGGATGAGGCGCCCCTCCCATCTGCCTCTGCCTCCTTGTCCCCCCCCCCCTCGTGTTTCCCAGCAGTGACCGTGGCCCTGCTTCTCGGGGGACCGTGTTTCCCCTAGAACAATGGCAAGACCAGGGTAGGATTTTCTCCGGCGCTCTGATGACCCCCTGACGCACTGGGGGGCCAATCCCCCCTGCCCGTGCTTCCGCAGAGCGGGCCCAGGCCCGGACAGTGCGCTGGTTCTGTTCTGCCTCTCTCCACTGCCCACAGGTCCTTGTTTTTGTGTTTTTCCAGAGTTTGGGCTGTTTTCTCCGGGAACGTTGAGTCCAGAAGCCAGAGCGATAGGACAACAGAGAGGGAGTTTGCCGTGCAAGTGGCTGACCCAGGCTTGACCCCCGACCCCCCCCCGCCGGTGCCCCTGAGCCTGCCAGCAGTGCTCCCGGAGTGCAGAGCCAGGAGGGAGCTGTGAGCACCACCAGTGTGGCCCCCAATCCAAAATAGAATAAAATAAAATAACGCTGTGTGTGTGTGTTGGGGGGGCGGGGTGCAGGGTCCCAGCGGCCTGCCTGGGCAGCAGCAGCTCCGGCGTGGCGGGGTCTGTGCCGTGGACCCTCCTCCATGCGGGGTGTTGACTCCTGCTGCCTTTCCTCACTCCAAAGATCTGTTGGCTCTGGGGGGTTATTTATCATCTCACCCACTGTTCCAACCCAAACACAACTGTTTCGGAATCCATCTCGGCCTCTGACAGGGAGGCCCGCGCCCTCCCCCCGCCCCCTGCCCTGGCTATCGACTGGATCCGGCCTCCCCTGCCGCGTCGTCGGCACTCAGCCTATCATAAGGGCCTTCCACGTGGTGGCCCGGAGGAGCACTGTGTGGAGCTGGGCTTTGAGGAAGCGCCCTGGGGGGTGCAGGCATCTCCCTCCTCTGTCCTGGCGCCTGGGCCCAGGAAGCGCAGACTTGGCCTTCCTGGTTCCCGCCACGCGGCCGGCGGAAGTCTTCCTGCTGCTCTGTTTTCTCTGCCCCCCCCCCACCAGGATCTGCCCATTAGAGGCGGCCAAGGGGGACAGCTGGACCCTCTCCCGCTGGTCCCGATCATAAAGAAACACGGTGTCAGGGGTGTGGGTGCGGCTCAGACACGCCCGGGACAGGTGTGAGAGGTGCCCGGGACAGGTGTCGGGGCCAGTCAGGACCGTTTCGTCTCTTTGAAGGTGGAGAGCCAGGGACACGGCCACAGGACTTGCTGTCACCCCAGTGCTCCCCTGGCCCAGGGAAGGGCCTTGGGCTCTCGAGGGTTCTGACCTCATGCCTCTGGGTCACGTCCACACTGGCAGACGCTCGAGTCCAGTGTCCAGAGACGGGCTGGGAGGGGGTGAGATGTGCCCTGGGAACCAGCAAGTCGGGGGCGCAGGAGACATGATGTGGGGGCGCCCGTGCAGGAGGGGAGCACTGGTGTGGGAGCAGCTCCCATGCCAGACACTGAGGGGGCACCCAGGCCCGGGGAAGGGGAGCACCCAGGCACCGAAGCCACCTCTGCCCCAAGTCCTTTCTGGGTGGGGGGCTGGACGGGCTGGACTGTGCTGTCAGCGCCCCCCAGAGGGAGCAGGAGGGGCAGCGACTCCACCGGTGCCGTGCAGCAGGAGGGTCAGTCCAAGCCAGAGGGCCCCCCCAGCACAGCCCCTAGTGGCTGAGGGGAGTGGGGGCCTGGGGGAGCTGGGCGCGTGTGCCGGACACAAGCAGGCGGGGCGGGGTGGCCAAGGCCCCTAGCAGGGCCCTCGGGGAGCCGACCCAGCCCCGAGCATGTGCCCACGAACTGCATCCGGGTGAGATGCAGTGAGTCGGGGGACGGCCCGGGCGCAGGGGGAGCTGGGGTGGGGCAGCCAGCGGGGGGGGGGGGGGTCTGCCCAGCCCAGACTCCCCGAGGCTCCCGGCACACGCGCAGGCACTGCCCGTCCTGGCGACTCCCGGGTCAGAGCCTGGAGCCGCACTGGGCCCCGCGTGTCCCCCTGGTGGGGCACAGTGACCCCAGCAGTGGGGGTGGGGTGGGCGCTCTCAGGGGCAGGCTGGGGCCCCACCGATGTCCTGGCATCCCTGCAGAGGGGCCGCACAGGCCCAGCGTGGGCACTTCCCTGCTGGCCCTGGCCCAGGCTGGCACAAGTCCTGCTCCTAGCACCCAGCCCGGTGGCTGACCCGGAAGTGGATCCTCCTTCTCTGTGGGGGCATCATGAAGGCCCAGCAGAGACGTGGGGTGGGAGCGGCTGTCTCTGGGGGCCCCCGAGGCCCTGTGGGATGAGCCGGGGGTGGGGCTGGGGGCGGGGCGGACACACTGCCCCGGGCACCCGCGGGTATAAACGGGGCGGGCCAGGACCCAAGCCCACTGCCGCCATGGACACTAGAGTGCTGGGGGTGCTGGTCCTGGTGCTGGCCCTGGGGGTCTCCGGCTCGGCCGGGAACTACGTGGGCCTGTGTGAGTACTTCGCTCGGGACGGAGGGGCAGTGGGAGTGCCGGGGGCGGGGGGAGTCGGGCGCGGGGCTCCCCGGGGGGCAGCACTCTGCCCTCGGGACCTTGTGCCCAGGTGCACAGGATGCTCAGGACACGAGCCCTGGTCAGCTGCCCCCACGCTCCAGACAGGGAAACTGCGGCTGGAGGGCCGCCAGCCGCCCTGGGTGCCCACCCGACTGGCTGCATCACCCTCCCTGCTTAGTCATTTTCTAGAAAGTTCTGCAGAAAGGCTTGGGTCTTTAAACACACTCACAAACAGAGGAGACGGTCCTGGGACGTCCCCCCGAGTGGGAGCCTTGCCCCCTACCCCGAGCTCCAGCCGCCCGGCTGCTGTCCATGCGGGAGTCGGGTGGGGTCGGCCGGTTCCCCCGAGGGTGGCGGGCAGTGCCCCCCTCCAGAGCCCCCACAGACCTCAGCCCAGACCCTGCCCTGGGCGGGGCCTCCCAGAGAAGTCTGGGCCCTGGGGGAGGGGAGAGGACGGGCAGGGCAGGGTGGAGGGGCCCTTGGGGTGTCCAGCTGTGAGGGAGCCCAGGGAGGGGTGTGGGGGGCGGGCGGCACCGTGGAGGGCGTGAACCTGGGCGCCGGGTGTGTGGGAAGGGAGGACCCCCATAAGGGGCGAGAGGGGGAGGCCGGCCCCGGGCTCCCAGCCTGCGCAGAGGGTCAGTGAGGGACAGTGCAGGGACTCACCTGGGCCCGCCCGTGGGGACCTGGATGGTGGGGCAGTGGGCGTGGTGCGGGCCCGGGCCAGGCGGGTGGCAGCTGAGCGGCTGTGTCCGACAGCGAAGGAGCAGTGCATGGTGCCTCCCAAGGACCGGGTGGACTGCGGCTACCCCCAGGTCACCCCCGAGCAGTGCAACAGCCGCGGCTGCTGTTTTGATGACAGTATCCCAGAGGTGCCCTGGTGCTTCAAGCCTCTGCAGGAGACAGGTGAGCCCCCGCTGCCCCCCGCCCGAGTCCCAGGAAACACAGGACGCTGGCTCAGGGCGGGGGTCGAGGCTGCTGGGCGGCGCAGGGCGTGGCGGGGCTGTCTCTGGGCTGTCTCTGGCTCTGCAAACAGCCCAGGGGCAGGGCCGGGTGGCCTGGCAGCTGGTGGCCGCTGGGGCGTGGCGCCGGTTCCTCTCCGCACCTGCCACTCCTGGGGTCCCCCTGCCCTGCCGCCCGAGTGCTGCGTGCCCGAGCCGGGGTGGGGGGACAGGGTGTGTCTGGTTGAGGGGGGCTGTCCCCGGGCCCCAGACCCCCTGCCCTGGGCAGGGACCTCGGGTGCTCCAAGCTCGGCCTGGGTGGCTTGGGGGTCTCTTCTGGAACCTTCCCCAGAGAGGGATGGTCCTGGCGTGGCCCTGGCCAGTGAAGGAAGCCGGGGGGGCCCGAGGAGGGTGGCCCAGCCCCGCACACCTGCAGGACGGGCAGAGAGGGCGTCGGGACAGAGGGCCCACTCTCGGGGGACCAGCCTGTGGCCCTGGCACGGCCCCGCGTGAGCTTGTGGGGGCACTCGGCTTTGTCTGCAGGGTGGGCTCGGGTGTACCCCACTCTGGGGGCAGCACTGCAGGCTCTGGCCCGGGACCCTGATGCCCAGAGGTGGGGACCGCGGGAGGGACCCCGTAACGCCTGACTCCTCTGTTCCAGAATGCACCTTCTGAAGCAAGTCTGCCGGCCCCGGACCCCCGAGCCCTGACACTGGCCCCCGCCATCCGCACCCCGTCCTGGCTGCCCGGCCCACCCTGGGCCTCCCTCGGAGGGGGGATGTCTGGCACCCCCTGAAGGAATAAAGGCCCCGTTTAGCAACAGTCCCCGCCATCCCTGGGGCCCGGCCCCTCTGGCGCCTCAGCCCTCACAGCGGGGGGCAGCGGGCGTCTCCGTCTGGGGTCTGTTGTCGCCGAGGGGGGCCCCAACCTCTGCCCCTGTGCTGACCCTGGGAAGAGACGCACCTGCTGAGGGGTCATGACCTCTCAGTGTAGTCACACGTGTCCAGGGGCAGTTCTGCTCCGACCCCCCTGGACCTGAGTCAGGGAAGGACTGGACTGATCCTCTCCCAGTGGCCCTGCCCACCCGCAGGCCAGGAGAACTGACCCCCAACCCGCCATGGCCAGGCTCCACCAGGCCGCCCCGACAGCCGAGCATGGGCAGAGCTCGGGGTCCAAGCGGCCCCTTCTCTGGGGTGACCGTGGTCATGGAAACGCAGAGACTGACCGTGGGAGCAGCGGGCAGCCCCAGGGGCTGGGATGAGACTGTCCCAGGGGTGAGGACGGGGTCAGGTCGCACCCAGCCTGCACTCGGCCTGTCTCTGGGGCCCCTGGGACGGGGCCGTCGTGTCCACACTGAGTCTCCTGGCAACCCCGGTCCCCACGGACTGAGAGGTCGCCTTGACTGTGGGGTCCTCCCCTCGGCCCCCCTCGTGCCTCTCTGGCAGGGAGACGCCTCCGGACACCCCCAGGGACGCCTCCTGCCCTGGACGCGCCTCCCACCCACCCCTCCCTGCACTCTGGGCAGTGTTGCGGGGACCCTTCTAGGCTGTCCCACCCTGCGTGCTGGGGCCTTGCCCCTCCCCACAGGCCCTCGGGTGCTCTGAGCACTGAGGCGACCCAAGGCAGACGGACAGGAGACGGGGGGAGGACAATGGACCCCGGGGAGCCCTGAGGCGGGGCCGAGAGTGACCACCAAACCAGCCCGTCCAGGAGGGTGGGACCGGGTGTGGAGGTTCACCTTCCCGAGCCCTAGGAAGTCAGGGCGAGTAGGGGAGGGGCGCGGGGCCGGCTGTCAGCCCTAGGAGGAGGTGGTGGCCCCAGTGGACAGCCTCTGGCTCCCTCTGCAGGAACTCATGGAAACCCCTGGGGTTCAAGAGCCACCCCGGGAGTTTCTGTCCACTCCCTGTCCCCCACCAGGAAGCTGGAGGAAGCATTTATGGGTGTGGGGCCGAGGGGCTCATTTTCATGCCTTCTGGCTGCAAGAAAATGCTTGTGACCCACCAGGCCACTAGACACCTGGCCCAAGGTTCTTGGGGACAGAGTGCCCCCAAGGACACAGAAAGCCCCGCCCTGAACAAGAAAAAGCCACGCCCCAATAAGTAAAGCCATATCAAGGAAAGCCCTGTCCCTGGTAAGTGAAGCCCACCCCAAGCAAAGGAAGCCCCGCCCCCGGTAGGTGAAGCCCCGCCCCATAAGTGAAGCCCCACCCCAAGCAAAGGAAGCCCCGCCCCCAGTGAGTGAAGCCCCGTCCCATAAGTGAAGCCCCACCCCAAGCAAAGGAAGCCCCGCCCCCAGTGAGTGAAGCCCCATCCCATAAGTGAAGCCCCAACCCAAGCAAAGGAAGCCCCGCCCCCGGTGAGTGAAGCCCCGCCCAGATCAAAGGCAGCCCCGCCCCAGGTTGCAAAGCCCCTCCCCAAAGGAAGCCCCGCCTAACTAGGAAGCTTCTTTCGAGGAAAGTTCTGAGAAGTTGACCCTCTCAGGGATCAGATAGACCAGGGTTCGATCCCCAGCGTCCGGATGGTCCCTGAGCACTGCCACGAGTAATTCCTGAGTGCAGAGCCAGGAGCAACCCCTGAGCACTGCCGGGTGTGACCCCAAAACACCCCCCCCAAAGAAGTTGACCCTTTCCAAGCCAGCAGTCCCCTGGTAGGTGCCTGGATGTCCCCCACAGCTCCTGCGTCAGGCCCTGGTTGCTCAGGGGGGCCTGGAAGCCCCCTGTCCAGGAGCAGAGGACACTGCTGGGGGTGTGGGCGGGGCACCCCCAGGCTCAGCGGGAGGCTGGACCCCATAGTCAGAGGGACCCCATCCCTCTGCTTCCCGAGTGGCCTTAGGAAGCTGAGCCCCGCACCCAGCCGAGTGTCACTCCGGTGAGAAAACCGTGGTCAGTGGCTGATCAGCAAACTGCGAGGGGGAGCCGGGAGCACTGTGGCTCTCCTGGCGGGGACGTCAGCCCCGCGTGCCGCAGCGAGGGGCCGCCCTGCCTGGCCTCCGTGACTTGTCCAGCTGGACTTACCCCCCAGTGGTGGCGGTGTCCCTGGGCTCTGCCGTCCCTCAGTGCGCCAAGCCTGGGGCCCGGGGAGGGTGGGGGAGGGGAGGCCACGGCCGCAGGTGTTTCTTGGGGCTGCTTCTCCAGGACACGCGGGTCTGTCTGAGCCTGGAGCCACGCCGGGCTCTGCACACCACCCTGCGGGGGACAGTGACCCCAGCAGTGGGGCGGGGAGAGGCGCTCTCGGGGGTGGGCCTGGGGCCCCTCCCCTGCTAGTGTCCTGGCATCGCTACAGAGGGGCTGGACAGGCCAGTCATGGGTCAGCACTGGGCACCTCCCTGCTGACCAGCCCAGGCTGGCACAAGTCCACTCCTGGCACCCAGCCCAGGGGCCCAGCAGAAACGGACCCCCCTCCCTGTTGGGGTGCTGTGGCCCCCACAGTGAGGCAGTACCCAGGCAGTGGGCCCCGGGGGGAGGGCCCCACCAGCACTGGGCACTGGTTCCAGCCCCTGGTCCCAGACTTGCAGTGGGGACTGGTGCCCCAAGGCCCAAGCCTCAGAGGGTCTCAAGGACAGACCCCGAGGGGCCAAACCCTGGCCAGGGGAAGTGCAGTGGGAATGCCCCACCCAGCCACCGTGGCCTGCAGCCCCCTCAGGCTGTCCACACACGTGTCCCTCTGTGTGCTGAGTGAGTCCGCAAAGGGCGTGGGCAGCATCTCCCCTGGGCTCCAGGTGGGTCCTGGCACCTGGGCGCTCCTGCCCACACCCCACTCTGTCGGCCCTGCTCGCCCCCCCTCACCCCTGTCCTCGGGCTCAGCCTCATGGGCCTGGCGCATGGCCCGCTCCACCTGGCCTCATCTGGCCTTTCACGTCTGCTCCTCGAGCACAGCCCAGTCCCCGGGGCTGAGGGTGGACAGGCAATCGGTGACGACGGCTGACCACAGGGAGCGGTCGGGCCCCGGCGGGTATGAAGGGCAGGCAGCTGGCAGCAGGACCAGACCCCTGCCAACCCACACTTGGTCACCCCTTTCGCTTTTGGGGGTTTCCCTGCCTATCCCCGACTGCCCGCTGGAACGGCAGGACTCCACGTGAGGGCACGGCCAGTGGCCTCTCCTGGTGCTGCCAGCCTGCATTGCTTGCCCAGCTGCTGCCGGATACCAGGGCCGCTCTGGGTCTAGCAGGTGGAGCTGCCGGCTCAGTGACTGGCACCCGGCACGTCTGCTCCTAGGCTATTTGTCCTGGCTGATGTCCCCTGGTGGCAGCCCCTGGGATGGAGCCAGCTGTGCCCACCCCACGATGGAGCCTCCCCAAGGAGCTGGAGCAGACCCGGGCCCAGCCCCGCCCCATGTGGGGTGCTGGCCGGGCTGGAGGCAGACACCCCGTGTCGTGGGGACCCACACTCAGCTCCTCCCCCGCAGTGGGTGGGGACATCCTACACCGTCCCACCCCCGTGCCTGTCCTCAGGGTGCCCCCACGCCCCCGTGTCTGCCCTGTGTACTCCTGGAAAACCTGCCTTTGCTCATTGCTTCCGCTCGCCTGGCTGATGGGCAGCACCCTTGAAGATGCCTCTAGCGTCCGTGCCGTGGAGAGCTCTGGCAGTCTGCCTCAGTGGGCCTAATGTGTTCAGCTTCGATTTCAAAGTCTCTAACCCATTTTTATGACTTTTGTGCATGGCATTAAAAGGGGCCTGAGGGTATTTTTATTCTGCATTGACTGATCAGTTTTCCCAGCACCACTTGTTGGAGAGGCATTCCTTACCCCACTCATAGATCAAAGATGAACTAATCGAGTACCTGAGGATTTGTCTCTGGATTTTCAATTCTATTTCACTGACCTGAGAGCCTACTCTTCTCCCAGCACCATGCTGTTTTAATTACTGTGCACTGTAGTGCAGTTTGAAGTCGGGAACTCGCTGCTTCCCATCTTTTTACCAAGAATTGCTTTAGCTATGGCAGAGGAGGGAGATTTATTGTTACATATTAATTTCAAAGTGTTTGAACAATATCTTTGAAAAGTTGTCATAGGCATCTTAATAGGGAGTGCATTAAATTTGTATAATACTTTGGGGTGTATTGCCATTTTGACAATGTTAAGCTTTTCAATTCATGACCAGGGGATGTACTTCCATTTCCTCATGTCCTCTTTGATTTCTTTTAATATTTTGTAGTTTCCTTTGTATATCTCTTTCACCTTTTTTGTTAAGCTGATTTCTAGGTACTTGATTTTCTGAAGGACAATGATTAACGGGATTTAAAAAATTCTCTCGCTTCTATTTCATTATTTAATATAAAAAGTCAAAGACTTTTTTTTCCTTTTTGGGTCACACCCAGCGGTGCTCAGGGGTTACTCCTGGCTCTGCACTCAGGAATTACTCCAGGCGGTGCTTGGGGGACCATATGGGATGTTGGGGATGGATGGAACCTGAGTCAGCTGCATGCAAGGCAAATGTCCTACCTGCTGTACTATCACTCTGGCCACAAGCTATCGACTTTTGCATGCTGATTTTGTAGTTTGCCACTTTGTCATACAAGACTATTGTTTATAGATTTTCAGTAGTGTGTAAGGTGAAGAATCAAGTCATTTCTATCTGGATGCCCTTAATATATTTTTTCTTACCTAATTGCTATGTCAAGTACTTTCAATACTATATTGAATAGAAGTGGTGAGAGTGGGAACTCTTGTCTTTCTCCTGGTTTTAGAGGAAAGATTTTTAGTACAGTGTTTGCTGCGATTGGGGTAAATAGCTTTCACTATGTTGAGGAAATTTCCTTCAACTTCATTTTATTGAGACTTTTTCTTTTTTTTTATCACTAATAGATGTTGAATCTTATGAGAAGCTTTCTCTGCATTTATTGAGATGATCATATTATTTTTAGGTTTTAGTTTGTGGATATTTTATGGAAGTTGTTTTCTTGAAATATTATTTCCATCCTTTGACTTGTAGTCTGCATTTGACACTATTCAAGTGTATGTTTTTGTACAGCAGAAGGTTGGACTCAATTTTATAATCCATCCTGCCATTCTGGGTATTTTGATTATGGAGTTTTGTGCCATCTTTCTGTAGAAGTTTGGCATGAATGCGAGATTTATCTTCTATTAAAGAAGCCCCTTCAGTTCTTCTTTAAAAAGTTGATTTTGAGTCTATGAAGTTCTTGAGCTATTGTTTATCCATGAAATTCTGTATGTACTGTTCTATCATATCTAACTGCAAGTATGGCTGGGTAAAGTATTCTTGCTGAGGTGTTCATTTCATTGTGGTTTTGGTTCTTTTTTTTTTTTTTTTACTATATCCCACCATTGTTTTCAGGACCATGGGGTCTCCTTTGATTAACCTGCTATAAATCTTAAGGATGCTCCTTTGTCTGTAATTTCCTTGCTGATCTTGCCACTTTCAGTATTCTACGCCTATTTGTGGTTTTCATCACTCCGACTGGGGTGTGTCTTGGAGTATTTTGATTTGTGTGTACACACTACAGCCTGGTGTGTACCCCTCAGCTCTGTTAGGAGTGCCTTGTGTGGTGCTTCTTCATCGGAATTGCCTTTCCTGTCCCTGGAAATTCTTATGATGTTCCTCTTTAATTCCTCTCAAGTTTTTCTTGCCAGCTGTTCATTAATTTTGAGGCCTTTTTCCATCTTGCCGTTGTCTGGAGATTTTCTGATTCTCATCGTAGAGTTCACTGATTTTTTACCTCAGATGCATTTCTCTGCCACTGAGACCTGCCAAGGAGTTTTCATTTCACTTATCAAATTCTTTAGTTTGATGATTTCTGCTGGTGGTTTCTCCTTCTGCTCTCATTCCTCCTGGTATTTTATGGGCTGTCTGTGTTGGAATATAGCTGTAAACATTTTAGGTTTAACATTGGCATGTCCTTTCTCCCTTGCCGCAGGGAGCTTAGGTTTATGGGTTACACCCACCACAGTGCTCCCGAGATACTCCCACTCCTCTGTGTTTATTGGAATATAGCTGTAAACATTTTAGGTTTGACATTGGCATGTCCTTTCTCCCTCGCCACAGGGAGCTTAGGTTTATTGGGCTACACCCACCACAGTGCTCCCGAGGCACTCCCATCCCTCTGTGTTTATCTGTAACCTCTCCTCTGTGCTCTGCTTCCCCAACCGGTCAATCACCTTTATCCCCAAGTCAGACTCGGTTGACTTGTAAGGTCAGACCCTTCTAAGGACTCTGGATTTCTATTTGTAAGTTAAACATTGCTTTTCTCTTTCCCTTATGTCCTTTTGCATAGTTTACTTTAGAGCAATGTTCTTTTTGTATAGACACAGGAAGACAGTTAATGCTACATTTTTATAAGTTGGGAGTTAATTGACTCCAAATAATATTTACTCCTAGACATCTGTTCACTTGACATAAGCCTCAGTTGCCCTTAGTTTCTAGCACCGCTAAAGCAGGGTCCCAGCGAGGCACTGGATGGACCCAGGGCAAGCTGTGAGCTACTCTGCTACTCTGGCATCAAAATGGGCCAGGCCAAAGCACCTCAATACTCAACTATAAGTTAAGAGTATGGTGATGGACAAATTCTGTCAAGACCCCAAAACAACTGGACAAGGACCCTGCTTAGGGATAGGACAGGCTCATCTGGCCTGAGCACTGTAGTCTGGGATGTGTAGCGAGAAGTCCCCAGGAGACACACCCTATAAGCTTAATGTATCTCTTACTGTGTCCATAAAAAATGACTGATATTATTAAGAAGTAGAATTGAGATGAACGTTTAAGTGGTTGTTGGACTAAGGGAAGGAGAAACGCGCCCCTGGGTGGTATTTCGCCCTTAGGCAGGTCATCTTGCTGGATGCGAATCTGTCCTAGGAGAGGCTTCCCCTGAGGGAGGGACATTACACCTGTCGACTGTATGACCTGTGTGTAATTGCTACCCCAACCCCTCATGCTTTGGGGTATAACTAGGGCTGTAAGGATCCGGAGGAGGAGGAGACTTGAGGGGGAAGGAGGAGAGAGACGGGAGTGGGGGAGGCTGGAAGGAGGCGATGGAGACGGGATTGGAATAAACTGCAGCTGACCACCAGCCACTGGCCCTTGCTTCCTCCTTCACCCGCCCATTGCCCCTGGCCGTTCAGGGTGTGGGAGCAGCCCGGGATCACCAAACGCAGGCAGCGAGAGAGCACTGCAGCTTCGAATTCCTGTTTTGAATACACCGTCTGTCCCACTGTCCCTTAGAGATCCTGAACCCCCTCCAGACTCCCCTCCGGGCCTTCTCTGGCAGGTTCCCTGTGTGGAGTGTGGCGCGTCCTCGGGACTCTCCCTGCTCCTGGGTGCTTTTCCCTCTCCCCAGGCATTCCCGAGTAAGGAAAGACAGGAGGGTGGGTGATGCGGAGAGCAACATAGCCAGCAGCGGCTGGCCTCAGGAAGATTCCGGAAGCAGGTGGAGCTCAGGCCACCCCACCATGTTTTCTGCTTTTGACTGGACACCTGGGCTGTCCTAGATCCAAGAGGCGGAGGCTGAAAGCACATGGCGGCCAGGAGCCCGGATCATCTGCTCCTGGACTGTTTGTCCTGGCTGCTGTCCAGTCCTGGCCGCGTCCTCACGGCAACGAACACCCCTGGGATGGAGCCAGCGGTCCCCACCCCGTGAGGGATGCACAGAGAGGGCAGTCACAGGACTCCTGCCCCTGCAGGTGCCCTGGCCCTGCCCTGGGTGCAGAGAGGAGGCCCTGGCCACACCGAGGCCAGGGGCCCAGGGTTCGGGAGCTCCTGGACTCAGGAACCCCCTCTGCTCAGAGCACCTGACCTGCTCCGCTCCTCCCCAGCAGGAGGGGGCGCTCTGCACTCCCCCAGGACAGGTCTTTTCAAAGAGGGGACCCCCAAGGTTGGTCACTGCATCTCCCCCCAATGTCCTGCACTCCGGTCTGGGCTACCCAGGAAGGGTCTGGAAGCAACCCTCCCCGAGAAGGGGAGAAGCGCGAAGGGGCCACCGGGCGGCTGAGCACAGGGGATGTGGCACATAAGAGATGGGAGGGAGGCCCAGAGGTGCCACTGGCGGTTTCCGGATGGGGCACTCTCTTGGCGGTGCTCAGGGCCGTATGGGATGCAGGGACTGGATAGGGCTCGGCTCTGTGCAAGCCCCACCTGCCGAACTAGCTCTCTTGGACCCGGGTCACTTATTGTAACCGTGTGCTCTGCCCCTCCCCAGCTCTCCTTGGCCGGGTGACGCTTTTAGAAGCGCGAGTCCTTCCCCGCCCAGCTCCCGTCTGTGGACCCCAGGGCGCCACGAGCCTCTGCCTCCACCCAGCTGGGTGTGATCCCAGTGAAGCTGGACTCGACTTTGTGCCTCCCGTCCCGACAGCCCCTGGTCAGAGCAGGACCGGCGGCTCCCCGTTCTTGGTCTAGCCTGGAGGGGCTCTGGGCTCCGTGAACGGCGCCCTGTGTGGGGCGGGGAGAGGCCCTCTTGGGTGGGCCTGGGGCCCCCGCTGGTGTCCTGGCATCGCTGATGAATGCCCCGAACTTGTTCCTGTCCCCCGAGCACTCTCTATGGGAGCCCCTAGAGAACTCCTGGGTCGCGGGTGCTTCGTGACCAGCCCCTGGCCCCGAGCACAGCCTGATGTGTGGAAGCTGAGCCCACTTCCCGTCGAGTCCAGCTACGGGACAGCCTCCTGCCTGCCAGGGCTGTGTCCTGCCGGGGACAGGGGAACAGGCTGACTGTCCTCCCAGCGTGGCACGTCTTGTCTAGAACCAGCGAACAGGAGGAGAAAGCAACAACCTTCTGTAGGTGCAGAGCTAGTATCTAACACCAGAGGGCCTTAGTTACAGTGACCACTGTCCTCTGGGCCTTAGGTAGGTGACCACCATCCTCGGGGCCTTAGTTATGGCAACCACCGTCCTCGGGGTCTTAGGTAGGTGACCACCATCCTCGGGGCCTTAGTTACGACGACCACCATCCTTGGGGCCTTAGTTATGGCAACCACCGTCCTCGGGGTCTTAGGTAGGTGACCACCATCCTCGGGGCCTTAGTTACGACGACCACCATCCTCGGGGCCTTAGTTATGGCAACCACCGTCCTCGGGGTCTTAGGTAGGTGACCACCATCCTCGGGGCCTTAGTTACGACGACCACCATCCTCGGGGCCTTAGTTATGGCAACCACCGTCCTCGGGGTCTTAGGTAGGTGACCATCGTCCTCGGGGCCTTAGTTACGACGACCACCATCCTCGGGGCCTTAGTTATGGCAACCACCATCCTCGGGGTCTTAGGTAGGTGACCACCATCCTTGGGGCCTTACTTAGGTGACCGCTGCCCTCGGGGCCTTAGGACAGGATGCCCCTCAAGGCAGGAGCTGGAAGCGGGCAGAGGAGCCCACGGGGCAGCCTGGGGCAGCTTCCGTCCCAGACCCCCGTGGCCCTCCTGTCTGCCCCTCAGCCCCCAACCTCTGCCCCTCCTTGCTTTGCTGCTCCTACTTCTATTAAAAGGGGGCTAGTGGCTGGGCAGCTTCCAGACTGGGCAGCGCTGGATGCCCTCTGGCTCCCGGACGTCCCTGGGCAGGAGGAGCTGGCCATGGTGCCATGACTCAGCTCCGTGCCCCCCGGGTGCCCTTCACGGCAGCCTGTCTGAGTCCTTCTCGCAGACTCTGGTTTACACAAAAGGGCAAGTTGCTAAGATATGTCTCCTCCTCTCTTCCTCTGCTGTGACCTTTAAATGGTTGCACTTACAGATTAAACTTACTTCTAATGAAATTTGCAGTCATTTTGCATTAACACAGCAAGAAACACAGACCCCTCGTATCTGTTGCCTTTTCCACGGGGACAGACTCTGGAATCCCGGTGAAGGGCTGGGGCAGGTGCCTCTCCCTGGGGATGCTCACCAGAGCTCCAGGCCGCAGCCCGCAGGCCAGGTTAGCTCTTCCTGACCCCAGGGCCCTTTCCGGCCGCTTCCTCTGGGTCAGAGCTGTTCCATGACTGTGTTCCTGACCAGTTTTACTCCTTGTGGGCCTGTAGGCTATCTCGTGTGGAAGATGGGTAGCTCACTGCTTGCCCGGGTCCGTCAAAGGCCCTCTGTGGGACCCACCTTTTGAGCTGTTAGGAATTAAGGCCCATCTTAGGGCAACTGAAGCTTAAGTAAATATGACGGATGTTCAGAAACGTCAGGATTCACCTGCACACAAGTATTTTTTGGAGTCAATTAACTCTCATAGTACAAATGCATACTGTTATCTGTCTTCCTGTGTCTATACAAGAGGCAGTGCTCTAAAATAAAAGCATACGGGGCCACAAAGGAGAGTGAAAAGTAAATATTGCAGGTATCTAATAATGCAGTCTTCCACTAAAGTTTCTTAGATCACTTAGAACAAGCATATGAGATGATCCCAAACCAAATTCTTTAAATTTGTCAAGTTCAATCCTTACAACCTTATGTATTTTCACACAACTTTTATACAAACGATTATAAAAGATTATTTAACTGCACATTTCATCAAAGTGACACGTGTGTCCTTCAGGTTTTGCTCCGGGGGACAGGAGTAATCCCCTCTGCTTTCCTCAGGAAGCGGGGCCCGTGGGGATGTTGGACAGTGCTGTGAAGTGGGTGCACGAGGCCTCATATCTCTTTGGCCAGCTATTTGATGGCGTAGTCCTAATAATATAGGCAATTAGAAGCCACTTTTTCTCAAATTCTAACACAAGTGCGGACCAGGCAACGTTGTTAAATCAGAAATAACAAAACTGAATTTCAAAAATAATAAAAGCCAAATCTCAAATCCGGGCGCCGTCAGTCTTTCGCGTGGATCACTGTGTCTGCAGGGCTGGTTGGTGTCAGTGTGGCGGCCTCTCTCTGGGGGGCGGCAGGTCTGCTCTGCACACGGCCAGAGGTTTGACTTGTAAGGTTTGCTCGGGACCCAGTGGCGGCCAGCTGACGAGAGGGCGACGTTCCCGGAACCCGACACACTCCCCTGCGTGGGGGCAGGACTCTCGGCCACGGGGTGCCGGCCAGCCACCGGGTACCCTGGCTTCCCCGCCCCCGCGGAGAGCAGGAGGCCACACCGAGCACAGGGGCCCTGTCTGTCTCCGCGCCTTCTCCCGCCCAAGACAGCTTAAAGTCCCGCTTAGTCCCCCGAATGCGGCCGTGCCCCCACCTCGCCCGGGAGCGCACCCCAACACACTCCTGTTTTTCCGTCTCCTCTTCTGTCCCTCTGCGCCACACGAGGTCGGGGACCTGCCACTACTCACAGCTAAAGGTCTCTATTAAAAAGCACAGTTAGAGATCGCGATGAAAGATCTCCCGACACAGCCCTAGCAAAGAGGCCGTCCGGCGGGGCTGCCCCCTCTGCCCCTTCAAACGGAGCCTATTTATCTCCCCGGCGCCTTTCTTTCATGCTGCTTTGTGGGCTGCCAGCTTCATGGTGGCAGACACCTCTGTCCAGCTGGTGGTGTGGGCCCCGTTATTCCTCTGCCAAGCCGCCCCCAGAACACCCTCCGCCCCGAGCCCCCTCACCCTCCGTCTCGGCAGGGAGCCCCGCCTGCAGTCCCAGCGCCATGGTCGATCTGGGCTTTCCGAGATCGGGTCAGACACCCCCTTCTGCTTCTGGTGCCGGCTGCCGGGGACCAGCCGGGTGGGCAGGCCTGGAGCAGGGCCCCGCGGGGATCAAGGACAGAGACGGCGGTCAGAGAGAAGCAGCCTGTGTCCCGCTGTCCTGTCCTCTGCCTGTGGGACTGACCCCCAGAGCCAGGGAGTGGGAGAGGAGGGCGGCTGCTTCCCCTGGCCCAGTGCTGAGCTCTGAGATGTTACACATCCTGGGGCCTCCGTCACCGTGGCCACCGCCCTCAGGGCCTTAGCTACAGTGACCGTTGTCCACGGGGAGAGCTGTCGCCACAGGATGCTCTTCCGGGGGCGGGGGAAGGGAACGGGGCGAGGCGGGGCGGGGGCTGGCAGTTCCCACCCCTGACTCCAGCACCCCCTCCTCTCTGGGGGGAAGGGGCCCGTCAGCACCAGGGGCAGCGTGGCGGTGGAGGGGCGGGGTCAGTCCTGGTGGGGCTCCCAGAGCCTCAGGCGACCCCGCCCTCCCCAGAGGCACGTCTCGGACCCGGGGACTCCAGGAGCATGGCGAGCTGGGGCTGCCGGGACCCAGGGCCCCCGACACTCTCCGTCCTGGTCTGGCACGAGTCGGAAGCCCTGCGGGGCACCCAGGGGTGCTTGTGGCCCTGCTCCTGACCTGACCACACTCGGCCGTGTCCCCCCGGGGTCCTCACAATCCCTCGGTGCATGTCCCCTCTCTCTGACATGTGGGCACGTGACACTTGCCAGGACACGCAGTAGTGCCCTGAGCCAGTGGCCACTGCCCTCCCCAAGGGTGCCCGGTCCCCAGCTGTTCCCTTGGCCCGGCTCAGGCGCTGGCCGAGGGCACAACGGGTCCCAGAGCTGCCCCGCCCTGCCCCGCCCTCTCTTCCTCCTGCCAGATACCAGGGCAGCCCTGGGTCCAGGGCTGGAGCTGCCAGCAGGGCGGCCAGCACCCAGCACATGTGTTCCTGGACTGTTTGTCCACCCTGATGTCCCCGGGTGTCCTGCTCTGGCCGAGTCCTGGTGGCGTCGGACCTGGGTGGCAGCCTCTGCGGGAGAGTATAAAAGTGTCCCCCAGGGCCCAGGGCTCAGAGTCCAGAGTGGTGACCATGGAGTGCAGGGTGCTGTGGGCGCTGGCCGTGGTCCTGGCCCTGCTGGAAACCCAAGGCAAGTGGCACGCCCCAAGGGGTGACTGACACGCCGGGAGGGTCAGGCTCGCCGTGGGCTCGGGAGGGGGGTCAGGTCACCTGCGAGTGGCAACCTTGTCCCCGGAGGCACCGTCTGTGTCAGAGCAGGGGCCCCTGCGCCCACCAGCCCCCGTCCAGACTTGGCTGCCCTGAGGCCCTCTGTCGCGGGGACGCCCACAGCCCACCGGCTCTGCCAGGCCAGCCCTGCCCTGCCCTGTGCTTGGCTACTTGCCGGGCACTTATCCGTGGTGACCCGCGTCTCTCCCCGGAGATTCAGCGGTGACACGCAGAGAGACGCTGCACTAAGCGTGATCTCGTCAGACACGCGTCTGGCTCCCCGGGGCGGCCCTGGCCGGGGCTGGAGCACGGGCCCGGGTCACTCTCGCTGCCTCTCTGCCCGCAGCAGGAACAGCCCTGCAGATTCTCAAGCAGAGGACCAAGGCCATCGCCGGAGCGGGCCGTCAGCACCTTGTTAAAGCATTGTGTAAGGAGCCCGCGGGAGCAGCGGGGAGGTGAAGGCGCTTCTGGGGGCTCTCGCACCGGGGGGGGGGCAACTGGGGGGTGTGGTGGGGCAGGTCCCCAGCAGGCCCCATGCCCAGAACTGTCCGGCCTGCTGCCGGCCTCCCTCCCTCTGCCAGACCCTGGGCTAGTTCTGGGTCCAGGGTGGAGCTGCCCACAGGTGGGGCGGGGGCAGAGCCCAGCACTCCTGCTCCCCAGTGTCCCCAGATGTCCTCTTCTGACTGAGTCCTGGTGGCCTCAAGCCTGTGTGACAGGCCCTGGGGGGGGATAAATGGGTCCCCAGGGCCAAGGGCAGAGCTGAGTGCTGTGGGCACTGCCACGGTCCAGATCTTGGCGGTCGCTGAGAAGCGCGGGCCAGCTCGCCTGCGAGTGCTGACTGCCTCTCTGATGTGGGAAAGGGGGCGGGCGAGCCTGGGACAGCAGGAGGGGGGGCACGAAGGCCCGGACTCAGACTCTCTGGGGCTCGAGGAAGGGACCAGGATGCCTGAGAGCAACAGTGTCCCAAGAGGCACAGCTGTGTCCCCGGCACACATGTGCCTCCTGTGTCAGCCACCCCGACTTTCTTTTAATTTTTTTCTTCTTAAAATTTATTTATTTTTGGGGCTGGAGTGATAGCACAGGGGGTAGGGCATTTGCCTTGTACGCGGCCGACCCGGGTTCGATTCCTGGCGTCCCATATGGTCCCCTGAGCACCGCCAGGGCTGATTCCTGAGTGCAGAGCCAGGAATAACCCCTGTGCATTGCCGGGTGTGACCCAAAAAGCAAAAAAATATATATATTTTTAAATTAGTGAATCACCATGAGGGTACAGTTACAGATTTATATATATATAGTTTTTATTTTTGGGTCACACCCGGCAATGCACAGGGGTCACTCCTGGCTCTGCACTCAGGAATTACCCCTAGCGGTGCTCAGGGGACCATATGGGATGCTGGGAATCGAACCCGGGTTGGCCGCGTGCAAGGCAAACGCCCTACCCGCTGTGCTATCGCTCCAGCCCCACAGATTTATATATTTTTGTGCTCGTGTTTCCCTCATACAATGTTCGAGAGGCCCATCCCCCCACCAGTGCCCATTCTCCACCACCAATAATCCCAGCATCCCTCCCAGCCCCCAACCCCACCTCCCCCCACCCCACCCCGCCTCTGTGGCAGGGCATTCCCTTTGGTTCTCTCTCTCCAATTGGGTAATGTGGTCTGCAATAGGGGTGTTGAGTGGCCATTGTGTTCGGTCTCTAGTCTACTTTCAGCATGCATCTCCCTCCCCTCACGTGGTCTCCAACCACATTTTACTTGGAGTTCCCTTCTGAACGGAGGCTCCGAGAGATGGCAGCTGACCGGAGGTGTGTCCACCGCTGTGCCGGGCTGGCGAGTCCCTTAGCTTTGGGCTCGGCCGCTGGCCAGAAAGCTGTCTGCCATGACACTGGTCTTTGCTGGGGACTCAGCTGGGCAGCAGAGAGGGGAAACCCAGGAACGTTCACCACACATGAGCCTCCTTACAGTTCCCCTCGCAGCTGGGGGGGGGCTGGGGTGTCCCCCAGGGTCGGACCCCTGGAGGGTGACTTATACCAAGCATCTGCTCCACAGCGACGGAGAATACACAGAACCTGGTTGCTCATCACATGGCGACGTCACAGCAGCAGAACAGCTTCAGGGAGGTTAATGGTGAGACTCACGATTCTCGCCACGGGCGAGGCAGCGGGAAAGGGCGCTCTGGGGGTCATCAATCTGGGGCAGGAAGTAGAGGGAGGGGTGTGGTGGAGCAGCCCCCTGAGGTACCTGTGGGGGCCCCTGGAAATCAGCAGGGGAGAGGGCAGCAGGGCAGACGGGAGAAGCCCCAGCAGGCAGGGTCGGGGGTCACAGAAATAGCCAGGCGAGCAGGGGGCTGGGCTCACTCTGCCAAGGCAGCCCTCACCGTCCCCTGGCCGTTCAGCCTCTGACCTGGCTCCTTGACCAGTGACTGTCCAGAGGCGATGCTGTCAGTGCCCTGTGTGAGGGAGAGACAATCGGCTGATTTCAGACGTGACGAGGCTCAGTCACGCCCCGGGTGGAAGCACTCATAGGGCTCAGATGGGAGCGAGAGGCGGCGTGTTCCCTCATTCCCGGGTCTGCAGTGCCAACCGCTGCAGTGCCACGAGCTAGAGGCCAGCAGTGGGCAGTGGTTGCATGGTAAATAACAGCCACATATAGGAACTAATGTTAAACACAGGGCCAGAGAGGCACAAGGTCAAGCCAACCCTAAAAAATGTATAGCTACAGGCGAATGTTCTGGAATTCATAGCAGAGCGGGCGGTGCTGAAAGGGACCTGCGGGCCCCAGGAATCGTGGGAGGCTCCAAGACCTACTTCCCATCCCAAGGTGCCCCCAGCAGCCCACTGTGAAGGGTCCGAGACAGAGGGAGCGAGGACAGTGCCTCCCCTGGGGTCTCTGGGTTTCAGGTGACCCTGTGTCCGCCCTGATCCTGCCCACCCTCTCCTTACACTCGCCCTGTCCTCACCTGCCCCCTGCAGCCCCCTTGGGGTTGTCCCCCTTCCCTCTGACCCACAGGGGTGAGGGCCAG
Source organism: Sorex araneus (assembly GCF_027595985.1). NCBI lineage: Eukaryota > Metazoa > Chordata > Mammalia > Eulipotyphla > Soricidae > Sorex > Sorex araneus. Next base: position 51,623,833 of record NC_073303.1, read on the forward strand.
CCCCGAGGGGGTGCAATCAGCTTTACGCTGACCCATGACGTAACCAGCTCTGTTTCCCAAGCTCAGGGCCACGCTCTTAGTCTGGGGGTGCCTTCCCCTCCCCGCTGCCCTCCAGCTCAGGGTCAGGGCAGGGGATGGCCCCCGCTGAGGACACTGCCAGGCCCCGTGGCTGGTGCTGCCCACCCAAGCTGCCCCCTCCTCCTCCTGCCACTCGCCTGGGCTGTTCTGGTCAGGACCGGAGCTGCCAGCCAGTGAGGGCTCAGCACCCAGCACCTCTGCTCCCGGGCTGCATCCTGATGTCTCCAGGTGTCGTTCCTGGCTGAGTCTGGTGGCATCGAGCCTGTGTCACAGCTCCAGTCCAGGGCCCAGGTTTCAGAGCCCATGGCAGTGACCCTGGAGGTCAGAGTGCCGTGGGTGCTGGCCGTGGTCCTGACCTCGGTGGCCTCTGCCCGGGAGACTAAGCAGGCCCGTGAGTGAGTACCCTCCCTCCTCTCCTGCGGGCCGAGGATGCTGGGGTGGTCTGGGGGTGCTTGTGATGGAGGGACGTGAAGCCCAAGCTCAGGGCTCACTGTGCTATGGGGTCAGGACACCAGGAACTACAACCTTGCCCCCAGAGCACGCCAGCGAGGTGAGCCCCTCACCTACCGGTGTAGGAGGCTGAAGCTCAGCCAGCTCAGGGCTGACCGGGAGCCCAGCGCCGACGAGCCAGTCCAGAGCCCGCCCACACCTCCAGCGTGGCTGCCGGCTGCTCGGCCCTGTTCTTAGTTAATTGGTAGATAGTCGCCGTGGTAACCTGGGGCTTTATGTGGAATGCAACTTTGATATGCAGAGATGATATCCAAGAACATTTTCATCAGACCTGTGCGTTGCTAGTTTTCCTCGCAGCCCCAGGGGCCGGCGGGGGTGCAGCTGTATCCCCGTAGTGTGACTTACACCAGCTTACCTACTCAACAGGGTTCGAGAGTCAGCAGGAAATGGACAATAAGAATTCGAAGCAAATGAAACGTCAACACAGCTACAAGGAGGTTAATGGTGAGACTCACGGGTCTAGCCACCTGGCGGGTGGGGGGAGCACGGGCAGCAGCGGGAAAGGATGCTCTGGGGGTCAGCAACCAGGGGCAGGAAGTACAGGGAGAGGTGTGCTGGAGCAAGTCCCCTGAGGTGCCTGTGGGAGCCCCTGAAAATCAGCACGGAGACGGCAGCAGGGCAGATGGGAGAAGCCCCAGCAGGCAGGGTCGGGGGTCACATAAAGAGCCTGACCCGGGGGCCTGGACGTCCTGGGTCTCGTTCCCCCTTACCTTCGTTTTATGTGAAATAACGTGGAAGCTTTTTCATAAAAACCTTATTGGACTTCGGTGTCTGGGTTTAGGGCCCCGTGTTCCCGGGCCCTCTGGGTGCAGGAGGAGCCCTGTTGGCTGAGGTCAGCCCGGTTGACCACCCTGGATGAGAGCAGTGGCCAGTGCCTCCTGCATTGCCATGCTGGGCAGCTCCCTGAGTGTCCACAGGGGGGATTCCGGCACAGGGAGGCTTGGGGGAGGGGCCCAGGCCAGGCGAGCAGAGAGCTGGGGTCACTCAGCCCAGCAGCCCTCACTGTCCCCCAGCCATTTGGGGCTCGGCCTCTGACCAGCTCTATGGACAGTGGTGAGTTGTCCGCTGAGAGACTGTACAACTGGACACTGACCCATGACGTGACCAGCTCAGGGCCACGCTCTTAGTCTGGGGGTGACTTCCCCTCCCCACTGCCCTCCAGCTCAGGGCCAGGGCAGAGGGTGGCCCCCACTGAGGACACTGCCAGGCCCCGTGGCTGGTGCTGCCCACCCAAGCTGCCCCCTCCTCCTCCTGCCACTCGCCTGGGCTGTTCTGGTCAGGACCAGAGCTGCCAGCCAGTGGGGAATCAGCACCCAGCACCTCTGCTCCCGGGCTGCGTCCTGATGTCTCCAGGTGTCGTTCCTGGCTGAATCTGGTGGCATCGAGCCTGTGTCACAGCTCCAGTGGAGGGAATAAAAGTGTCCCCAGGGCCCAGGGCTCAGAGCCCATGGCAGTGACCCTGGAGGTCAGAGTGCCGTGGGTGCTGGCCGTGGTCGTGACCTAGGTGGCCTCTGCCCGGGAGACTAAGCAGACCCGTGAGCAAGTACCTTCCCTCCTCTCCTGCGGGCCCAGGACGCTGGGGTGATCTGGGGGTGTGTGTGGTGGAGGGACGAGAGGTCCGTGCTCAGGCTCACTCTGGGCCCGCTGGGGGTCAGGGCTCCTGTGAGTGCTCACCCTGGCCCCAGACGCACAGCTCGTTTCCGGAGCACGGGCTACCGTGTCGGCCAGACCCACTCTCTAGCCACAGGACTGAGACTCAGCCCACAGCCGGCCTGGGGCCACGCACTCTCAGGGGAGTCCAGAGTCTGCAGCGCTGTGGGCTGGGCTGCCCCCCACTTGTTCTCAGCGAGTTTCTGGGTCACTGTCCGTGACGGGGTGGCCTTTGTTTGGGCTTCAACTTTGGCAGTCACAGAGGTGACACTCCAGGGATGCTTTCATCAGACACGTGTCTTCTTGCCATTTGCCTCACGGCTCCAGGGAAAGGTGGGGCTCCCCGCACGGGTGCCCTGGGTGTGGCTTTCACCAGGTCACCCTCTCCACAGGGTTCTCGAAACAACACCAAATGTCCTCTGTCGGAGTGAGCCTCATGAAACACTACAACAATGACAACTTTATGGGTAAGATTTATGGTTTTTCTAACACTGGAAGGGGTGAGGAGAGGCCGCCAGAGCAGGTGGAGGTGCTTCTGGGGGCACCAGATTTGGGGAGGAACCCACAGAAAGGGTGTGGTGGGGCTGGTTCCTCTTGAAGTGGGCGTGTGAGGCCCTAAAATAACCATGGAGCAGGGGTCGAGGGCAGAGGAGAGAAGCCCCAGCTCTCAGGGTCGGGAGGTCACAGAAACGGCCGGACTCTAACCCAGACACCCTGGTCGCCTTCCTCTGTAACTTCAGACTGTCTAAAAATTAAGGGGTAGCCTTTTCAAAAATCCCTTTAGGGGAGCTTTGGTTTCTGTTCAGGGGTCCTGAGTTTCCAACCCTCTGGGTGCAGGAGGAGCCCTGTTGGCCGAGGTCTGCTCAGGTCGGCCGCCCTGGGTGAGAGCAGTGGCCAGTGCCTGCTGCAGTGGCAGCTGGGCGGCTCCCTGAGTGTCCACTGGCTGTCGGCCACACTCCTCTCAGTGTTATTGAAATGGGGCCCTGCAAAAGGAGCCTTGGGGAGGGGCCGGCCCTGGCGAGCAGGGGGCTGGGCTCACTCTGCCAAGGCAGCCCTCACCGTCCCCCGGCCGTTCCGGGCTCGGCCTCTGACCTGGCTCCTTGACCAGTGACTGTCCAGAGGCGATGCTGTCAGTGCCCTGTGTGAGGGAGAGACAATCGGCTGATTTCAGACGTGACGAGGCTCAGTCACGCCCTGGGTGGAAGCAGCTCATAGGGCTCAGATGGGAGAGAGAGGCAGCGTGTTCCCTCATTCCTGGGTCTGCAGTGCCAACCGCTGGGTTTCTGGCCACGTGTGGCAGTGCCACGAGCTAGAGGCCAGCAGTGGCCAGTGGTTGTCTCGTGGGTTAGGCATTCTCCCTTATCTGACACTAATTTCATGGACTAAATCAGGGCCTTAAAGCAAAGGATCAAACACCAGGGTATTCACAGTCTTGGGGAATGCTCTGGAATTCACCACAGAGAGGGTGCTGCTGACAGGGTCCAGAGCAGTGAGGGAGCTGGGAGACCCCAGGAATTGTGGGAGACCCTGAGAACTATGCCCCACCACAGTGTGGCCCCAGTAGCCAACTGTGAAGGGTCCGAGACAGTGGGAGTGAGGACAGTGCCTCCCCTGGGGTCTCTGGGTTTTAGGTGACCCTGTGTCTGCCCTGATCCTGCCCACCATCTCCTCACACTCGCCCTGTCCTCACCTGCCCCCTGCAGCCCCCTTGGCTCGGTGTCCCCCTTCCCTCTGACCCACAGGGGTGAGGGCCAGCCCCGAGGGGGTGCAATCAGCTTTACGCTGACCCATGACGTAACCAGCTCTGTTTCCCAAGCTCAGGGCCATGCTCTTAGTCTGGGGGTGCCTTCCCCTCCCCACTGCCCTCCAGCTCAGGGCCAGGGCAGAGGGTGACCCCCGCTGAGGACACTGCCAGGCCCCGTGGCTGGTGCTGCCCACCCAAGCTGCCCCCTCCTCCTCCTGCCACTCGCCTGGGCTGTTCTGGTCAGGACCAGAGCTGCCAGCCAGTGGGGAATCAGCACCCAGCACCTCTGCTCCCGGGCTGCGTCCTGATGTCTCCAGGTGTTGTTCCTGGCTGAGTCTGGTGGCATCGAGCCTGTGTCACAGCTCCAGTCCAGGGACCAGGTCTCAGAGCCCATGGCAGTGACCCTGGAGGTCAGAGTGCCGTGGGTGCTGGCCGTGGTCGTGACCTCGGTGGCCTCTGCCTGGGAGACTAAGCAGACCCGTGAGCGAGTACCTGCCCTCCTCTCCTGCGGGCCCAGGACGCTGGGGTGGTCTGGGGGTGAGTGTGGTGGAGGGACGAGAAGTCCGTGCTCAGGCTCACTCTGGGTCCGCTGGGGGTCAGGGCTCCCGTGAGTGCTCACCCTGGCCCCAGACGCACAGCTCGTTTCTGGAGCACGGGCTACCGTGTCGGCCAGACCCACTCTCTAGCCACAGGACTGAGACTCAGCCCACAGCTGGCCTGGGGCCACGCACTCTCAGGGGAGTCCAGAGTCTGCAGCGCTGTGGGCTGGGCTGCCCCCCACTTGTTCTCAGCGAGTTTCTGGGTCACTGTCCGTGACGGGGTGGCCTTTGTTTGGGCTTCAACTTTGGCAGTCACAGAGGTGACACTCCAGGGATGCTTTCATCAGACACGTGTCTTCCTGCCATTTCCCTCGCGGCCCCAGGGGAGGGTGGGGCTCCCCACACGGGTGCCCTGGGTGTGGCTTTCACTTGGTCACCCTCTCCACAGATTTCTTGAGACAAAGTCGAATGTCCGCTTCGGGGATGAACCTAATGGCACAGCCCAGAAGCCAGGGCTCTGGTAAGATTTCTAACACCGGGAGAGGGAGGGCGGCAGCCAGAGCAGACACTGCCGGGCCCTGTGGCTGGTGCTGCCCACCCAGGCTCCCCCTCCTCCTCCTGCCACTCGCCTGGGCTGTTCTGGTCAGGGCTGGAGCTGCCGGCCAGCGGGGGCTCAGCACCCAGCACCTCTGCTCCCGGGCTGCTTCCTGGTGTCCCCGGGTGTCATTCCTGGCTGAGTCTGGTGGCGTTTGGACTATATGACAGCCCCTGTGGGAGGGTATTAATGGGTTTCCCAGGGCCCAGGGCTCAGAGCCCATTTCTGTGGCTGCAAGCTCAGGGAACTGTGGGCGCTGGTCGTGGTGCTGACCCCAGTGGTCTCAGTTGAGGAAGACCAAAAAAAAAAATTCATGTGAGTACCCTGCCCTCTTCTCCTGTCTGCTAGGAGCTGGTGGGGGCGGGTGTGATGGGAGGGGACATGAAACCCTGGGCTCAGCCCCCTGTGCGCTAGAGAAAGAGTTAGGTCACCTGTGAGGGACAACCCTGTTCCCAGAGGCTCAGTTTGTCTCCAGAGTGTGAGCAGCGGGGTCAGCCACCCCCGCACTCTGAGCCTCAAGGAAGCTGAGTCCCAGGGGGCTGGCTGACGTCCTCAGGCCCCGTGCTCACGTGGGGCCCAGGGCCTGCCTGCTGGTGACCGGCAGCAGCGGCCTGCGTCTGGTCCTGTGTCGGTTGCTGGAACGCTGTCCGTGGAGCCTCGGGTCTCCACTTGGGGTTCAGCTATAACTATCCAGACGTGAGACCCCAAGGGCGTTTACATCAGACACGTGTCTTGTTACAATTTCTCTTGCAGCTCTAGGGGGTGGTTGGGGGTCCCCCACAGCTGGAACCCCGGACTGTGGCATTTACCTGGCGATCTACTCAACAGGGGCTGGCGGGGTCAACATGACGGGCTACGCTGAGGCTGAGGGCACGAAAGGCGGAGGGATGAACGCAGCGGCTAACCGGAGAATTGTTGATTTTAAAAACCCTGGTAAGGAGTGTGGGCGGGCCACCAGAGAAAGGGTTCAACTGGGGGGCGGGAAGTACAGGGAGGGCCCCTTGAAGTGTACGTGTGAGTCAGCATGGGTAGGGGGGACAACCCTGTGCCCAGAGGCTCAGTTTGTCTCCAGAGTGTGGGCAACGGGGTCAGCCGCCCCCACGCTCTGAACCCCAAGGAAGCCGGGTCCCAGAGGGCTGACTGACGTCCTCAGCTGGGGCAGATGGGGGAGCCCCAGCAAGCAGGGTCGGAGGGAACTAAGTGGCCTGACTCTGAGGGCCCGGACGTCCTGGGTCTCTTCCCCCTCTCCCTTCATTCTGTCTCAAACAATGTGAAGCTTCCTTAGCCCTCCCGGGAGAGTTGGTGTCCACTTGGGGACCTGGGCTCCTCGGTCCTCTGGGCGCTGGAGGAGCTGCTGCTGGCCGAGACCACTGGGCAGCGGCTCCTGCAGTGGCCAGCTGACCAGCCTGCCAAGGGTCCCTGCCCAAGTAGCCTCGGGACGGGGCCCCGGCGAGGTGAGCGAGAGCGGGGCTCACCCCGCCCGCGTGCCGCTCTCACCCTTCCTCTGGCCACCGGGCTGTGCTGCTGACTGATGCCTTTGGGGACAGGGGCGAGAATGTGCCCCAAGGAGATCATCAAGAAGAAGCGGTGCATGGCGGTCCCGAGCAGGAAAAAGCGCTCACCCTCCCCAAACAGCGGCCAGTGAGACGTGCCCTCTGGGAACGGGGGCCAGCGGTGCAAGTGAGTCTGCGGTGGGTGCAACCCATTGCGTCTGGGTGCCACAGTGCTTCAGGGCTGCCACGGGACCCCGGGGGGCCAGCAGCTTGCTCCTGGTCAGGGACCGTGCCCAAACATAGCAACGATGTGAAATCCAAGGCCTGGGCAGGGGGGAGGAGCCCAAAGCAGTCCCGAGAAGTCCATAGCGCTGGGCTAAATGTTCTGGAATCCACAGCAGAGCAGCTGCTCCTGTCCTGGCCCGAGGGCCATGGAGGAGCTGGGAGACCCTAGGGAGGCAGCCGCCAGGAGCCTTCTGGGAAGGGTCGAGAGGCAGTGGTGGGGGGACAGCGTCTCCTCTGGCGGCCCCTGGGTTTCCCTTCTGAGGGACACCGCATCACTGGCTTCCCCAACACTTGGGGAGGGGAGCAGAAGGTGACCCCGGGCCCCTGCGAGCTGGGCAGGCAGGGTGGGTCAGCAAACCCGTAACACCGCATTCTTTCCTTCCCCCAGAGGCAGCACAAAGACCCTCTCCTGACCCCAGAGTTGCCCCCAGTGCCCTGTCTGCCACCGAGACTGCATGGCCACCCCCTGCTCCTCTCAGAGCTGTTAAACAATAAAGACCCTCAGCATGAGCGTTTCTCTTCATTCTGCCCTCCCCCCGGCCCCCCTCCCTCAACCGTCACAGCGGGGGCAGGCCGGGGCATCCGCTCAGCCTTCCCAGGGCTGTCCACTCACCTCGTGGGCCTCAGGGCTTACTCTCAGCTCTGTGCTCTGTGCTGCCCCGGGTGGGCGAGGAGCCTGTGTTTCATAGCGTGGCCTTCGCCACATGTGAGCCTGGGTTGGCTGCAGACCAGCGCAGCCCCACAGCCTGCCTGCTCGCTCTCTGCTCTCCTCGGTGTTTTCAAGTATGAAAATAATGAGTGATACGAATGCTCAGTGATGCTGCTGGAGCGATAGCACAGAGGGTAGGGCGTTTGCCTCGACTGCGGCTGACCCGGATTCGATTCCTCCGCCTCTCTCGGAGAGCCCAGCAAGCTACCGAGAGTATCTCGCCCCCACGGCTGAGCCTGGCGAGCTCCCCGTGGCATATTTGATATGCCAAAAACAGTCACAACAAGTCTCACGATGGAGATGTTACTGGTGCCCGCTCGAGAAAATCAATGAACAACAGGGCGAGAATGCTGCAGTGTTACTACTAACAGGAGGGTTATTGGAAAGTAGGAGGGGAAGCAACCTAGTTCCCCCAGCCCCGGAGGGACTAAGGGGAGGATGAGGTTAAAGTACATATTTCTGTTTCCTGTGGGGTTTTTAGACTCACCGAGTCTTTGTGTTACTTATCGAGTGACAAGATTATTTGCAGTGAAAACAAGAATTCACGCTGGTCGGTCTCTCCGGCTCTGGGACTTTGTTTCCCCACGGGCCTTGCGTCCTGACCATTGTCTCTTGGTTCATGAACTTAAGGTCTGGGGCAGAACCTGCTAAGTTCTCAAAGATCAAAGAGAGCCCAGGAACTCACAGGAATGTTCTAAAGGGATGGGGGTAGTCATGAAATGAGACTGCTCAGGGACGCTGGTGAGGGGAAACTGAGGCTCTCTCCCAGAGCAAGCAGCCTCACAGGAGAACATGTGTGAGTACAGAGACATGTCGGAGGTCAGAACCTTGGTGAGCAAGCGGCCTCCGTCTCCCAGACACGGTACGGGGCCCGGGGGCGAGTGATGAGTTGGAGCTGGGAAAAGGCTCAGGCGGGGCTCTCCAAGGGCCCCCGGCTCACCCCCACCCCCTGCAGAAGCCACACATGTTCCAACCTTCCAGTCAGCGCTGAGGGAGGGGCCGGGCGGGCTCCCGTCTCTGCATCCATGCTAAACCGCCCCTACTGCAGCCATGCTACCTCAACCACAAGAAAGTATTTTCTTTTTTTTTTTTTTTGAGATGCAATTACCTTTATTTATTTATTTATTTTTTAAATTTTATTTCATTAAATCACCGTGTGGAAGATTACAATGCTTTCAGGCTTAGGTCTCAGTTATACAATGCTGAAACAACCATCCCTTCACCAGTGCCCATATACCACCACCAAAAAAAAAAAACCCACACAGTACACCTCCCATCCCGCCCCCCCCATCCCCTACCTTGTAACTGATAAGTTTCATTTTACATTCTGTTTACTTTGGTTACATTCAATATTTCAACACAAACCTCACTATTGTAAAAAAGTATTTTCTGATAAAAAAGGGAAAGAAAATTCTCTCCAACTGCTAACTCACCAGCCACAGTATAACACAAACATCATAAGGCATGTTAGTAAAACAACAAATTGGCCCTTCCAGAAGGTTCCAGGGGCCACAGGGGGGTATGGGAAACTCGGGCCTCTTTACTGGGGACACCCAGGTCGCTGAAATTGCTACATGCTCGTCCTGATCTCCGACAGGGACTCCGATTGTTCTGCTTCCCAGCTAGTAAGGTGAAGACTAAGGAGGAGACTCCGTATTTGACCCTCAGGCTTCTCACAAGGTGGGAAGGTGCCTCCAAGCCACAATTTCCCGTTATTAGCCTGCCTTTATTTTTATTCTGGGTAATAAGAGATATAGGAGGCCACACAAGTGAATCAACTCATGGATTTGGGCAGATGCCCCACTATCTGGACTCTTAGAGGACACTCATGGGCTGGCCCTGAGACTGTTGGGGAGAAGGAGCTCCGTGGAGGGAAGGGAGTCTCCTGGCACATGCCCTTAGGGTCAGGGTAGGGCTAGGGCTAGGGCTAGGGCTAGGGCTGGGGCAGGGTTAGGATTAGGGTTAGGGTTAGGGTTAGGATAGGGTTAGAGTTAGGGCTATGTTAGGGTTAGGGTTAAGGTTAGGGTAGGGGTAGGGTTAGGGTTAGGGTTAGTTTAAGGTTAGGCTTAGGCTAGGTTTAGTATTAGGGTTAGGGTTAGATTTAGTGTTAGGCTAGGTTTAATATTAGGGTTAGGCTAATGGTTTGTGTTAAGCTAATGGTTAGGGTTAAGAATTAGGGTTTGCGTCAGGGTTAGGTTTAGGGTTAGGTTTACCATTTCGGTTTGGTTTAGGGTTAGGGTTAGGGTTACGGTTATGGTTATGGTTAGGGTTAGGTTTAGGTTTTGTCTTTGGATTAGGTTTAGGGTTAGGTTTAGAGTTAGGATATGGGTTAAGGTTAGGGTTAGGATTAGAGTTGGGTTTGGGTTAGGGTTAGGATTAGTGTTAGAGTTAGAATAAGGGTTAGTGTTTAGGGTTTGTCTTTGGATTAGGTTTAGGGTTAGGGTTAGCATTTGGGTTTGGGTTAGGGCCTGGGTTAGGGTGACGGTTAGGGTTTAGGGTTATGCTCTGGGTTTGGATTAGGTTTGTGGTTAGTTTATAGTACGGTTATGATAAGGCTTAATGTTGGGAGCCTCTCGGGCTTGTGCCCTTTTGTGGCCGGACACAGAATTGGCCACACAGAACTTATTGCCGTCCTGGGCCCTCCTCTCGGTCTGCATGCCCCGAGTCCTTAGGGGTGAGCGAGAGGCACCCAGAGTGGCAGGAAATGTGAGTGGACATCCTCGGGGCATAGAGAATCTGTCAGCTGAGGGGCCTTACCCCTAACCTCCCAGGTCAGAGGTCAGCTCACCCGGCCAACACTGCTACTGAGTGACCCAGGAGACTTTAACTCTGAAAGTTCCCACTGCTGCCCCAGGTGACGTGGAGATGGGCCAGGAGGAAGATTTACTGGTGACACACAGGCGGGCGGGGGATTGGAGCCCCTGTACTCAGTGTGGCCGTTTCAGGAAGAGCTCTCACAGGGAGCAGGAGGAAGGAAGGTGGGTGCCCTGCGCTCCAGGACAGTGAATGCCCTGTCTGCAGGCACCCTCACCTGGGCTACAAACTGAAGCAAAGTGAGGACAAGAAGAAAAGCGCCCCCACCACCAGCCTTCAGGGCTGAGCCCAGGGAGTGAGAGCAGGACGCGAGCCAGCCTGGGGCTCAGCATTTCCTATCCCTCAGGGGTGCTCACACACACACATACACACACACACACACACACACACACACACACTCACACGGTCTGTGGGCTTGGAACCCATCAGACTGGCAGTAACGAGAGGGGGTGGTAGACACTGGAATATGTCTGGAACCCCCCAAAGTGCTGCTGCTGCTCGTCCGACGTGGGGTCTCCCCGGGCAGAGGGAGGAGAGGGTGTGGGTAACGGGTCCCCGTACGAGCAGTGCTCGTCTGCTCGCTGGTGAGCTTGCTCTCACTGAGGGGTGAGCTCCCTTTGCTGCTGGGCGCTTGTGAGAAAGATGAGTTCAGGCAGCGAGATGCAACTCAGCCTGAATTCTTCCACAGCCGCCGTGCTCAGGTTTTCCTGGAATCTGGCTCGAGGAGTAGGTTGACCCGTTTTCTATCAGGTTCCTGCTCCCCGGGGAGGTAGATCTGGTTTTATTCCCAGGTGGAAATCCCATTGCTACTCCAGAGGACGAGAGTTTGATTTCACAAACATGGATTTTGTTTCTAAAATGCAGTTTTCTCTTTGCCTCTGACGTACTGTGCTTTTTTTATGTACTTGGATGTTTACTTTGCGTGAGCATAGTGAGGTTGTAAAACTTTCTTTTTTTGTTTCTCTGTTTTGGAGTCATGCCCAATGGTGCTCAGACCTCAGACTCTGAGCTCAGGGCTGACTCCTGGTGGGGCTTGGGGGACCCTGAGTATGGACCCTGAGTATGGTGGGCAGATGACCCGGCCCTGGGTCATCTGCCCACCATACTATCTCTCTGGCCACACACAGAGAACTTTCCGGCACTGTTTTGCGGAGAGCTCCGGGGGTCGGCTGAGGACAGAGCAGACGGCTCCCAGCACAGTTTGCCTGTCACTTCAGTGTCACACAAGCCTGACCAGGCCAATGCAGTGGCCTGACTCAGGTAGGGCTCTTTCCCCATGGCCAGAGTGTCCTGGCGTGTGGGGGTCCGTCCCCTCCCTCATCTGGCCTCTCTGCACCTGCACCCATCCCAAACACAGCACCCCCTGAGCTGACAGCCCGAGGCTCTGGGGCATGAGGCAGCCCTGGGATGCAGGCCTCCTTCGCATCAGGACCGAACACCCACGCGGAGCTGCCCCTAGCCTGCCCGCCCGGCTCCCGAGGCTGCCTTCTCTCTGCTTGACTGTCCCTCCAGCCTGGATCTCTCGGACCCTCTGCTCTGTGCCAGGCACGGGGGCTGTTCTGGGGCAGCAGGGGCCGGCGTGCCAGCACAGCTGCTCCTGGGCTTGTCTGTCTTGGCTGACATCCCGTTGACATAAGGCGTGTGCGACCGCCCCGGGGTTTGCCCGGTAGGTCCCGCCTCATTAGCTCCGCACACGCCGGGGAGCAGAGGGCGTGTCGTGCGCCCTGTCTTTGCCCGAGTGGAGTGGGGGCGGTGGCCCGCTTGCAGTGAGAGGCCCAGGGTCTGTGCATGCTCCCCTGCCCCCTCTCCTGGGGGACACTCAAACTCTCTCCCAGAGGCAGTGGGGTTTTACAGGCTCCCACCCCCAGATGTGTCCTCAAGGCAGCCTTGGAGCAAGGCAGCACCCCCAGACCACTCTCTGCTTTTGTCCCAGTGCTCGGTCAGAGTCTGAGAGCCCCTTTCCAGAAGCCGGAGTGGCCACACGGCGTGGGGGTGACACACAGGCATTAGTCCAGAGCCAGGGGCTGAGGAGGGTCAATGGCCCAGCAGCTACTCAGCGCCCAAGGGTACTTTCCTAATCGTGAAGCATCTGGATCCCGAGCTACTCGGTCATTTTCTTTGCAGCCCCTCGCCCCACCTCCAGGGCTGTCAGGGCTGCCGGGATCAGAGGTGGAGTCGTCACACTCGGGTTCAGGATCGGGACCGTCCCCACGCTTGGGGGCCGAGGACGATGGCTCAAAGAGCTATTCGTGAGTGGAGGCTGGGGCCCTTGCACGGCTGGTATATGGCCCCAACACGCGGGTCCAGAGCCCCTCCTCCAAACCTCGTGAGCGTACAAGCAGGAAGCCCAGCCTCCGCCACTAGTCTAGTGCCAAGCTCATCCCTGCCTGTGCTCGCATGCACAGGAGCCTCTCAGCTGAGGCCTGTCTCCTAGAGCTCTACCCGATGGCGGGGGCTGGGGGGCTGGGGGGTGGGGGCTGGGCTTGCCTGTGCGGGAATGAAATAGCAGGAGGCTGAATCAGAGTGGGTTTACTCACACTGCACTCCGGGCTCTACTCAGACACAGGCGTGTCGAGGGAATGAGGTTTAGCTACAAACCCAGCAGCAGGCTGGTGGGGGGTTTTCAGGTAGTGGTGGGAGGGAGGGCAGCCGGGATAGGGAAGGGGCCACTGCGGCAAAGATAGTCGGGAGTGACAACTCTGGACAAGCACTGAATGCTGAAAGCAGTACAGCAACACACATGACTTTCTAGTACCTGTATTGCCAACCGTAACACCCAAAAGGAGAGAGAGAGAGAGAGAGAGAGAGAGAGAGAGAGAGAGAGAGAGAGAGAGAGAGAGAGAGAGGGAAAGAGGGAGAGAGAAAGAGAGAGAGGGAGAGAGGGAGAGAGAGAGAGAGAGAGGAGTCAGGCTGCAATGGGGTGGGTGGGAGGGAAATTGGGGGCACTGGTGGAGGGAAATGTCCCCTGAAATGTGCCGTCTCAGAATACTGTATGACTGGAACCCGACCATGAACTACTCTGTAGTTGTGTATCTCACAGTGATTCAATTAAAAAAATTTTTAATAAAGAAGATGGTGGATTTATGTCCTCAAAATCAAGCCTCATCTGCGTAGCCTTGGGAAGAACAGAGTAAACACGGTGGGCATGGAGTGGTGGATTCCAGATAAAAGTAAGTTCTTCTGGGCTGTCCTGAGGGCGTCTCGTCACCAAAGCCAAACAAAGTCAGGCGAGCTGAGGAACATGTCCCGATGGCCAGGCCTCGGCAGGGGGGCAGAGGCAAGGGCACGTGTGCTTGTCCAGCAGTTAGCCGGCCCTGAGCTTTGGTAAGTTTCTGTCCCTGCCTTAGTTTCTCCTTCCCTTTCCATGAAAGGCACAACACCCAGTCACCAGCGTGTGCTTCTTGCTGAAACAAGCGTTCGTTTCTTTCCTTATGGACTCTAGCGTGAGGACCAGCTGCTTCCCAGAAGGTATTTTCCTAGACTCCAGCGGCAGATCTTCAAAAGAAAGAGGGTCCTGACTCCTCGCTGGGCATTTCTATTTTTTGCTTCAAATTTTATTTATTTTTTTTTATTAAATCACCATGTGGAAAGTTACAGTTTCCAGGCTTATCTCGGTTATACACTGCTTGAACACCCGTCCCTTCACCAGTGCCCATATTCCACCACCAAAAACCCCAGTATACCTCCCACCCCCCACCCCCACCCCTGCTTGCGTAGCTGATAAATTTTACTTCATTTTCTCTTTACCTTGATTACATTCCATATTTCAACACAATATTCACTATTGTTGTTGGAGTTTCCCCTAAAAAAAAAAAAAGCCCTGCTGACAAGGAAGCATTTGATAGTTTTCCATTGCTGAGAATGAAGAGATATGAACTTGCACGGCCGCTATTGTGGCCGCGCGGGTTAGGATTCTGCATTTTAGTACTTTTACTTTAGTGGTTAAGTCCAGTGAGATTTATGTTAGAAATTGCATCATTTCCCTTCCTGGAGCAGCATGGGGCTCTGGCTTAGTTCACAGTCTAGAGACATTGGCGGAAGCAGTTGCTGGTACCCAAAGTAGTCTAGCTGTCCTCTGGATCGTGTTCATCAGCAGCAGAGCGGCCACACAAATAAACACGTGGTCACTTGTGTCGCATCTCGGCAGAGTGAGCACCGATATCGCCCCGGCCTGAGACTGCCCACACAGGTCCCGCTGTTTTAAGTTCCAACCTCTCTCTCTCTCTCTCTCTCTCTCTTTTTTTCCTTTCCCGCACCACTAAGTTCATACCTGCTTAAAAGTCCTCATAATATGGCGGACACCAGGGTCACTGGGCATTTCTTGCTGCAAGCGGTCACCAAGGGAATAACCCGGAGCATAGTAACTGACGCTGTGGGGAAGGTCCTGCCAGTTCAGAAGCCCTCCACCTTCCCACCCCTTCCGCGGAAGGAACCTTCTATCTCAGACCGAGCTTGGGGCATCAGAGAGTTTCTGCTTTCTTGGGAACTTTGGAGAAGTTCTACAACTCAAACACTGGTTGGTCCAGCGATTTCTCAGAGCCAACCTCTCAGAACTGAGTACAGATCAGTTCATGTATGTAATTGTCTCCAGATCCTTGGTAAAAGAGGGAAGAAGGTGAGACGGACGCCAGTGGGGAATCCAAGTGCGAGCTTGAGGAGTCGTGGTAATACAGCACGGCGGGGCCAGGTGCCGTGTCTGGGCTGCTCTCAGCCGCTCAGAAAGAGAGCAGCCCACCTGTCACTGCTGCTGCCTAGCAGGGCCCCCTCTCCAGCTTGCACGGACTTTAGGAGACTGTTCAAACTGTTAATCCGTGCCAGTGAAAACAAGAAACACGAACGTAGAAGCTCAGAGAAAAAAATAGAATGATCCAAGCAAGACGGAAGCTTTGCACAAAATTCCATTTTATGGGCAAACACTTGAATGCCACTAAGGACACATTGCTCCTCCACATTCACTGCTGGTCTGCTCAATAATTACTATAAAAGATTGTTTACTTGCACAAGCACAGGCAGGAACAACCCAATTCCTTTCCACTTAGATTGAGGCCGGTCTCTCTGCACTGGGGTAAAGGAGTCAGACCCGCACGCCATGGGGGTCGCACTGTCACAGTCCCCAGAGGCCTCAGCCAGTCGGCTCCAGCCCACCAACCCCCAAGGAGCCCGTGTAGTTTTGTCATTTCCTGTATCTAGCTGGCCCCATGAGAGCACTCGGGTTCAGCCACAGCTGAATTACGTGGGGTCCTGAAGTCCTCCCGGGTTGGAGCTGGAGTGGCCTGGCAGCCCACCCTGGGCCGAATGGCCGGTGTCAGGTCTCACGTTGGAAGGAAGCTCTAAGGGCAGGGCCCATCCGAGCACTGGGACTGCCTCAGCTGAGTCTCTGTGACAATCACCAAAGATTCTTAGGAGACAGCTTCTTGGACTCGTGACCCACCTGTGGAATTTGTATTGTTGAGGCTAATTGCTGAGCCCTCTGAGTCCGCAGTGCTGAGTGAATATTCATTCGGTCGGAGGCACTGAGACAAGGAACGTGAGAGAAATTATGTTTCATGGAGGGCCCGGATTCGCTCAGACCCTGTAACAAAGGTAGAGCATCCTGATATCTCCTTTTATTACCACCCTACAGGGCTCAATACAGTGACGTCACCCAAAGAAGTTACAGAAAGAACATCTTCATGTTCTTTCAACAGCATGCGTTGTTTCCTTGTGTCTGCAAGACACTGGGTTTCGCCTCCGGAAGGAAGAAATACAAAACCGAAGCCAAAAGCTTTCTTGGGTTAGAAGCACCTGGGTTTGCATCCCAAAGACCAGGTGGGCAAGCACCTGGAATCTGCATGTCAAAGACCAGACTGGGTCCAGGATTCTGTGAGAAAAGGAAAACGGACTCTTTCAGTAAACTGAAACTTATGAAATTATTTACTGAAGGCAGCTTAAAGAAAAAAGATGCTCAGTGTCACCCAAACCAGTCAGGACACACGGGAAATCTCTCCCGTTTCCATGGTCCCTCGTTCCTGCCGTGTGCGGTGGAGTCTGCATGGGCTCCTCCTGACGGCCCAGGCCAGCCCTGACACCGCAGGGTTTAGGCTGCCTGGCCGCTACCACAGACGGGACCCCCGAAACCAGGCCTGGTACTGCTCATCACTGGCTTTGGGGTTTGTTCCGGACCACACCCAACAATACTCAGGGCCTGTTCCTGGCTTTGCCCTGGGGGGCAGCAGCTCCCCTGGCGCATAGGGGGCCCTGTGCCCTCCATTCTCTTTCAGGCTCTCCCGAGCCTGTGCTAAGGCCCGCCCCCAGGGCTCCACGCCCCTGAGCACAGGGCAGCAACAGCCACAGTCTGGCACCTCCAGACTCATCACACCCGCACCCTGATTCTAGCAATTCCGGAACTGAGGAGAGGTCGGAGGAAGAATGGGCTCTGGGAGCAGAACAGCTAACAACGGCTGATTCTGGGGCCAAGGTCAGGAGCAGGTGAAGACTCGGACCAGTCCCGCCCACCTTTCCTGCTTCCTGCTGGGCCTGGGCTGTCCTGGGTCCGAGAAGCGAAGCTGAAAGCAGACGGTGTCCAGGAACCAGAACATCTGTGCCTGCACCATCTGTCGTGGCCGGTGTCCCCGGGTGTCCAGTCCTGGCCATGTCCTCATGGCAACGTGCCCCAGCGGACACCCCTGGGACGGAGCCAGCGGCCCCCACCCTGTGAGGGATGCACAGAGAGGGCAGTCACAGGGATCCTGCCCCTGTGGGTGCCTTGGCCCTGCCCTGGGTGTGGAGAGGAGGCCCTGGCCACACTGAGGTAAGGGCCCAGGGTCCGGGAGCTCCTGGACTCGGGAAGCCCCTCTGCTCAGAGCACCCGGCCTGCTCTGCTCCTCCCCAGCAGGAGGGGGCGCTCTGCTCTCCCCCAGGCCGACCTACCCGCAGGGAACGCCAGCGGACCCTGGAGGCTCCCGCTGGGCATTGAGCTCTCCCAGGAAGCTGGCCCTCCAGGGAGGCCAGGAAGACCCTCTCTGGAGCAGGACCCACCAAGGCAGCTGCAGAAAGGGGTGACAGGGTGTCATAAGGACGCTAGAGGAAGGGCCAACCCAGGGCCAGCCCTGGACTTCTGCCCACACCCGACTAGTTTTGGCCAAGTGACGTTCGTAGCAAGTTGGGCCACCCCAGTCCCATGACCTCTGGCTCTGCGCAGCTGCCACCCCAGGCGCCCCGACTCTGCACTAGAGAGGAACAGGTTCTGGGCTGTGTGGCGTGAGGCAGCTGCAGGGAGGCCCCTCTACCGCCCCAGGTGCCCGGAGAAGCCGAGGCCAGAGGGGACGTCGCCTGCATTTTTAGAAGTGTGGGAACCGGCGATGGGGTTTACACTGTGACTCGAGAGCTGCGCCAGCAGCGCCGGCCTCCTCAGGCAGCGGGCGGGGGCCTCCCGGGCCACCACTCATGGACACCAACCACAGTAGGGCACCAGTCACTGGCCTGTTCCCATCAGCCTCGTCCCAGACTCACAAAAGCAGCAGAGGACACAAGAATCAATGCAATCTCAGTCTGCAGTGCTCCTGTCCAGGCCAGAGACCCCGTTCCCTGTATCGGCTCTAGAGGACCCACACAAGTCACACAGGAGCAAGACTGATCAAGACTCACAGAGAGAGAATCCTAATAGAGCAAACTGAAAGTGAAAAGGGACCTCACAACATAAATGACAGAGATTCAAAAGATCGTCAGAGATTACTTTGAGAGTCTGTGTGCCACGAAACAAGTGAGCCCAAAAGAGATGGATAGATTCCTGGATTCCTATAACCTTGTAAGCCTGAACCAAGAAGATTTGGAATTTAATTTAATTCTAGGAAATTAAAGTGATAATCTTCTCAAAAACAAAATCCCAGGTCCAGATGGATTCATTAGTGAACTCTTCCAAACCATTAGAGAGGACCTGTTGCCAGTCCTTCTCAGCTTTTCCAAGAAATTGAAGAAACAGAAACATTCCCAAACAGTTTCTATGAGGCAAATATCATACTGATATTCGAAGCAGACAAAGAGTCCACAAAAAAAGAAAATTACAGGCCAATATCCCTGATGAACAGATGCAAAGAATGCAAAGTTCCTCAACAAAATATTAGCAAATAAAATCCAACAATTCATCAGAAAGATCATACACCATGACCAAGTAGCATTCATCCCAGGGATGCAAGAACGGTTTAACATTCACAAGCCAATCAACATAATAAATATCAATAAAGATAAAATACATATCAATATCATATCAATAAAGATAAAACCATATGACCATATCAATAAATGCAGAGAAAGCATTTGACAAGATCTAGCACCTACTCATGATTAAAAAAACTCTCAACAAAATAGGACTTGAAGGAAATTTCTTTATATAGTCAAAGCCATCTACCTTGGCAAGCATTATGCTCAATGGGGAAAAACTAAGAGCCTTCCCGCTAAGATTAGGGACAAGACAAGGTTGCCCATGCTTGTCACTTCTATTCAATATAGTACCGGAAGTTCTTGCCATTGCATTTAGGGAAGAAAAAGATATCAAGGGCATCCAGATAAGAAAGGAAGTCAAGGTCTCACTATTTTCAGGTGACATGACACTATACATAGAGGATCCTAGAGTCTCTACCAAAAGACTCCTAGAAACAATGCATTTGTATTGTAGAGTGGCAGGTTATAAAATCAATACCCAAAAGTCCATGGCTTTTCTATATGCAATAAAAGAGAAGAAAGTGATATTTATCAAAACAGCCCTGTTCACAATTGTGCCTCAGGAAATCAAGTACCTCAGAATCAGCTTAACTAAGGAGGTAAAGGTCCTGTACAAATAACACTATAAAGCACTACTTCAAGAAGTGAAAGAGAAGATGAGGAAATGAAAACATATCTCCTGCTCATGGATTGGGAGAATTAACATTGTTAAAATGGCAATTATCCACACAACATTAGACAGATTCAATACGATCCCTATAATGATACCCATGACATTTGTCAAAGAAATCAAGAACTCCTGAAATTCATATGTAACAATAAACCCCCAAGAATAGCTAAAGCAATCCTTAGGAATCACCTTCCCCAACTTCAAACTGTACTACAAAGGGGTAGTAATTAAAACAACATGGTATTGGAATAAAGACAGACCTGCAGATCAATGGAATAGAGTTGAATATTTTGACACACACCTTCAAATATATGATGATTTAATATCTGATAATGGAGCAAGAGATATGAAGCTTTCTGGAGCAAGGAAATCCTCTTTAACAAGTGGTGCTGGAAAAACTGGACAGCTGCATGTGAAAAAACTGAACTCAGACCTCTCTCTAACACCATGCACATAAGTCACAAAAAAAATCCATCACAAGATGGATTAAAAACCTCAAATCAGACCTTAGGCAAAATCTTCCACAATGCTGAAGCTAAAGGCATTTTGAAAGATGAAACACCACTGACCAAGCAAGATGGAAGCAAAGATAAACAATCTGGACGTTAAACTAAGAAGCTTCTGCACTTTAAAAGAAACAGTGATCAAGTTACAGAGAGAGCCCGTGGAATGGGAAAAATTATTCACCCAGTAAGGGGTTAATATCAAAGATATACAAGGTACTGGTAGAACATTACAAGAAAAGAAATTCAACCCCATCAAAAAAAAAAAAACACTGGAAGAAAACAGAACAGAAACTTCTTCAAAGAAGAGATTCAAGATAGCCAAAAGGCACATGAAAATATTCTCTTCATCACTGGTCATCAGGGAGATGCAAATCAGAACAAAAGTGTGATGTCGTCCCACACCACAGAGACTGGCACACATCCAAAAGGACAAGAGCAACCAGCACTGGTGCGGGCGTGGGAGAGAGACTCCACTCACTGCTGGCGGGGATGCCAACTGGTCCAGTCCAGGCAAACAATATGTACAGTCCTAAAAAAAAATCAAAACAAAACCAGAAATTGAGTTCCCATTTGATCCAGCAATAACACTACTGGGAATATACCCCGGGGGTCCAAAAACACACAGCAGAAACACCACCTGCACTTCTATGTTCACTGCAGCACTGTTCACCATAACCAGAATCTGGAAACAACCTGAGTGCCTGAGAACAGACAACTGGATGAACAAAGTATGGTACATCTACACAATGGAATATTAAGCAGCTGTTAGAAAAATGAAGTCATTAAATTTGCCTATAAATGGATGGACATGAAGAGTGTCGTGCTGAGTGGAATGAGTCAGAAGGAGAGGGACCGATATAGAATGACTGCACTCATTTGTGGGATATTAAAAAAATAGTGTGAGACTAAAGTCCAAGGTAAGGAAAATGGGCCAGGAGGACTGGTCAATTTACCACACGTGTGTGTTGGGTGGAGGGTGGGTAAGACAGAGAGGGGACCAGTATGATAATGAATAGTTGGTGTTGGATATCATTGGTTTGTCCTTTCTCCCTTGCTACAGAGTTTGGGCTTATCTGGTAATAATCTCTAAACAGTTCTAGACTACATTGGTATGTCCTGTTCCCCTTGCCACTGGGAGTTTAGGTATATCAGTCACACCCATCAAAGTGCTCCCGAGTTACTCCCATTCCTTTGTTTATCTGTAACCACTTCTACCAGTTTATCTGCTCTTCCCCTAATCAAACTCTGTTAATTTGTAAGGTCAGACCTTGCTAGGACAGTGAACTTGTATTGTAAGTTAATATTGTCTTTCTCCTCTCTTATGTCTTTTGAATAGTTTACTTTAAAACAATATCCTTTTTGTATGGACAAAGAAAGACATTTATTAATATGCTTTGGTAACATGGGATTTAATTGGCTTCAAATATTGTTCACTCCCGGGCATCTGCTTTCTGGACTTAAGCTTCAGCTGCCCTTGCTTCCTAGCACCCCCAAAAGCAGGGTCCTGACGAGGGATGGGACGGACCCAGGGCAAGCTATGAGTTATGTGCTACCCTGGCATCGAGATGGGCCTGGCCAAAGCGCCTAATGCTTAACTATATGTTAAGAGCTTGGTCATGGACATGTCATGTCATGATCCAAAAGCAACGATGAGACTAGGACCCTGCTAAGATTAGGAAAGACTAATCTGGCCTGAGCACTGTAGTCTGAGATCCAGGTGACCCCAGGAGAGCAATTCTATAAGCTTAATGCGTCTCTTGCTATGTCCATACAAAATGATTTGTAATATGAATACTTATATGTTAGTTGGACAAAGAGAGGGGAAACACACCCAGGGGATTCCGCTCTTGGGCGGATGTCCTGCTGAAAGAGATTCTGTCCTAGTGAAAGCATCCCCTAAGGGATAGAACTTTACCCCCTATTGATTGTAACCACATGGGGGGCGGATTTAACGAGGCTGGGAGAGGGGGCTGGGCCAGTCCCAGTGTCAGTCCCAGTGCCAGATCTGGGGAAGCCAGATTGAGACCCAGATCGAGAGGAGAAGGAGAATGAAGTAGGATGGGGAAGGAAGAAGCAGGAGGAGACTCAGAGGAGAATGGAGATGGGAATGGAATAAACCGCAACTGAGACCAACCAGCCTGGCCCTTGTTCCTTCCTTTGCCTGCCTCGTCATCGCCATCAACCTCCCCAGGGTGGGGGAAGCAGCTGGAGACTACCGAACGCGGGCGGCGGGAGACTCAGCGCCATTGCCCTGTGCCCGGTGCCTGGCTTGGCGCGGTGCGAGGTGCTCCTCGCGCCATTTTTTTTTCTTTCTGTGTTTTTACACAGTTGGGAATATTAGATAAAGAGATATGCAGGATAGCCTTTCAGTATCTGTATTGCAAACCACAGTGCCCCAAAGAAGAGAGATAGAGATAGAGAGAGAAAGAGAGGGAGGGAGAGGGAGAGGGAGAAAGAGAGAGAAGAAAAGCGCCTGCCATAGGCAGACTGGGGGTGCAGAGTGGCGGGAGGGACCCTGGGGACACTGGACTGGGAAATTACGCTGGTGGAGGGTGTTGGAGCACTGTGTGACTGAAACCCAACCATGAGCAGCTGTGTAATGGTCTATCTCATGGTGATTCAATAAAAAAAGTTTTTTTAAAAGAAAGTAACAGATTTAAGCACAGAGCCATGTGGGGACGCTCCTTTCCGGCCCCGCGCGAGATGGACTCAGGAGGCAACTGAACCACTTTGGACACGAGTGGCGCCCCCAAAATGCCTCCAAACTGTGTGCTCAGAGCTTCTGGCCCAGGCACTGCCAGCAAGTGATGCAATTACCAAAAGAATTTTCCCTGGACTTCATATAGAAACCCAAAACCGCGCGGCCGCGGCAGCCTAATGTCATCTAATCATCAGCAATATGAAATGGTTCCTTTGTAATGGGTTGGACTTTGGGGGGACCATAATAGGGTTAAAGTTTGTAGCGACGTGTAATTTCTGGCTGTACTTTCCCTGGACTTTATACAGAAATTCAAAGCCGCAAGGCCACTGCCATGGCCGCGAAACCTATTGTCATTTAATCATCACCAATATGAAATGGTTCCCTTTTAACGGGTCGGACTTTGGTGGGAAATCCTAACAAGAATAGTAAGTATTTTGCTGAAATATTGAATGCTACCAAAGTGGTAGCCATCTCTATAGACTGAACTAAGCCATATCCCCACGCTGGCTGAGAAGAAATATCCTTCTTTCTCGGGAAGAAACGCGGCGTGGCGTTAACCATAGTATGATGTTCATTAAGCTGACACGGACCTG
This sequence comes from Sorex araneus, assembly GCF_027595985.1. Classification (NCBI taxonomy): domain Eukaryota; kingdom Metazoa; phylum Chordata; class Mammalia; order Eulipotyphla; family Soricidae; genus Sorex; species Sorex araneus. The sequence continues at coordinate 51,646,919 of NC_073303.1, forward strand.
GTGGCGTGGGAATCGGATACAAGGGAATAAATTATTATGTACTTGGAACAGCGGGACGCTGGTGGAATCTTGAGCTGGGGCCGATACCAGCGTATTACTTTTGGTTCCAGAAACTGCTTGCAGACATTCTACCAGACTATCAACTAAGCCAGAGCCCCACGCCGGCTGATGACGGGAAATAACCATCTTTTTTGGTTTGTTTTCCCTTTGTCAGGCAGCGTGGTGATTACTAAACAGGTGTGATCTCGGTGGCGCGGGACGAGGGGGGGAAAAAATAGAAAAGTTATGTAACAAACAGCGGGACTTAATATCTCTACATTCTCAGCAATGGAGAGCCATCAAATGCTTCCTTGACAGTGGGACTGTCTTTTCTTTTTTGGGGGGAAACCCTAGCAACAATAGTGAGTTATGTGTTGAAACATGGACTGTAACCAAGATAAAGCGTAAACGAAGTGAAACTTATCACGTACAAGGGCGGGGACTGGGGGGCGGGAGGGGGCGGGAGGTATAATGGGGTGGTTGGTGATGGAATATGGGCACTGGTGAAGGGAAGGGTGTTTGAGTATTGTATAACTGACATAATCCTGAGAACTATGTAACCCTCCACATGGTGATTCAATAAAATTTAAATTAAAAAAAAAAGAAAGTAACACATACCTGGGGTTGGGCCACCAGAACAGGCTGGAAACTGAGGCACAGCTGAGTGACCAGCGCCTCCCTCCTGTCTTGTGGCAGGACCCCTCCTCAGGGTTTCTTCTGCGTGTGGGACTTGTTCTGCATGGTCCATCTCCATTCCTAACCAGCCTGTTCTGTTCTGTTTCTTGTTTGTGGGTCACCCACCGGGAGATGCTCAGGGCGTCCTCCTAGCTCTGCACCCAGAAATTATTCCTGGCAAAACTCAGGGGACCATGTGGGATGCTGGGGATTGACCCTGGGCCAGCTGCATGCGGTTGTGCTGCCCAGCCCCTGCCTGACCAGGCTCAGCTAATTCTGCGCAGGAAGCCAGAGCGAGACCAGCTGCTGGCTGGGGTCCCGTCCCGCCCTCACAGCGCAGGGATCCCCCTTCTCTGGGGGCTCCCTCCCTCCCAGAGCTGTGCCCCCACACCCACTGACCATGTGTCCAGGGCTGTCCCGAGGGCCAGGACACAAGCCCCCCCCCCCGGCACCTCCACTAGCAGACCCCCGAGCTGGAGCCCCGCTCTGTAAGAACACGCCAGGAACCGAGGCCTCGGCCTCAGACTGTCAGTCGGGAAAACGGCAAGACCCCTGCGTATTCTTCTACCCGACCTCTGCCACCGCCTCCCCCTGCACATACTACACGCCTCCTTCACCTGCTTGCCACGGGTGAACCGTGCCGACCCCGAGCCAGCAGTCTGTCTCCTTTGTAGGGCAGCTCTGGGCCCCAGGACCCCACCCACAGGGCAGTCCCAACCCACTCTCAGGGTCTTGGAAGCCAGGCCCTGGCCGTGCTCTGCCTGTGGGACGTCTGCCTGTTGGGGCCGTGTGTGCCCGGAGTGACACCGTCACGGGAGGAAGGCGGCTCGGCCGCGTGTGGGCACTGGGAGGGGCTCATGCTCCTCCCGCGTTGGGGGGCCGGACACGTCCCCCGGGACCTGGGACAGCCCCAGGCACGTGCCCAGCAGAGGCTCCGAGCACACGGCAGCCGAGTTCCTTCTCCAGAAACAGGCAGTGGATCCGCTTTATGAATCCACATCCATCAGCTCGTCTGGATGGAGACGGGGACGGAGCAGGCCAGGGGACCGAGCATGGCGGTGCCGGTGGGCTGAGATGAGCCCGATTGGGTGTGGGGAGAAACAGCAGGAGAGCAGCAAGTATGGCTTCGTCACTTCCTCTAGACCGAGACTCAAGCCGCCTGCCCAGGACACTCCCACTGGGCTCACGGTCTAGTGCCCATCAGGTTGGCGCCTTGGACCTCTGTCCAGCAGGGCTCGGCCACAGAGATGAGACAGCACACACACTACTGTCCATGCTGGGGGCAGCCTGCATAGTCACAAGTGGCCACACGGGCGGGGGTGGGGGCGGCTGGCACAGTCACATGTGACCACACAGGATGGAGGCAGCTGGCACACGACTGTGCTGTGAGGGAGGGATCAGACTACGCCCGAGGATAGAGAAATACACGACTCCCACCAGCCTGGGGCCCGCTTCCTGTTTCTCCCTCTTCCCCCTCATCACTCCCCCGCCTGTTGCTGTCGTCTGGCTTAAGAAGGCGGCTCTCAGCCACCGAACGCTTGCGTCCTGCATGCCCGCACCCTTCTCTTGGAAACTCACGCTGAACCTTGAAGTTTGAGACAAACCCTAAAAACATGGAACAGAGCATAGAAACATCACAGAGCACAGAAATTAATCACCAAACTGGCCTCTCCCAGAGGCAGGGGGCAGACGGGGCCAGGGGGCTGCTGGGAGAACTGCATTTTCTGGCGAGGGACACTCAGGTCGGTCTCCAGAGCTGCTATGGACGTGCACTGCTCTGCTCTCCTGCAGGCCAGTCCTGCTTCCAATTCATCAAGTCAGACGTGGACGCGAAGGCCCCTGCTCTAGTCTGGACTCGCACCCTGGGTCCTCACACGGCCATAACCTTATGGTCTCTCGGGCCAGAACCTCACTTCCTTACTGCTCCCTCTCCTGAGAAGAGACAGGGAGGAGAATCAAGATCCAAGGCTGTGCCGGGGTTCCTGCTCAGAGAATCGCTCCCAAACCACAGGAAGCGAGGTCTGAGGGCCCGTGTCCCTGGGCGCCTGCACCCCCCAGCGACTGTGCAGGTCATTCACGTAGACAAGGGGTGCCCCTAGTTGCTCACTGGTTTAGCAGCGAGGGGTGGAAGGCAGGCAGTGGGGGAGAAAAGAAAAGAGACAGATCAGCCCCAGCCAAAGTGGGTCTGTCAGGCGGGTGGGCTTACTCTAGAGCTTCCAGGTCAGAGGTTAGCTCGCCAGGCAGACACCTCTACTGACGGTTTTAAAAAAACAAAACTCCTAAGGTTTGGTTCCTTGGCTGCCCAAGGGCACTGAGTCCAAAGCACAGGGCAGGTTAGAGAACACTCTGCTCGCGGTAGGCAGGCAGGCTGAAAGGCGACGGAGGCACGCCTCGGTGCAGCCATGCCTGCTCTTTAGCACGAAGACCCTTTTCTTCTGCCTTTAAACGCCTCGGTTTCCTAAGCCGTTCATAACGCAGTTGTTACAGGCACGTGGTGTCCCAACGCCAGCCCCACTGTCTCCCTTTCCCCACACCCACCAAGCCTGCCCCTAGCAGGTACACAATAATTTATTTTATCTTGCTTGTTACAACTAAACAATGGAACGATCTAAAAATACTGAGGTGAGAGAAACATTTGCAGATTGCTCTCTGGCTGTGGGGCCGTGAGCCTTTGTCTGAGGGCCCTGCTGCTTGCTGCCGGCCGCGCTCCGGGGCGCTGGGTTGGTTTAAGGGGCTCACTGCCTTCTGCGTCTCTTTCCCATCGACTCTGGCGGCTCCTGCTGGGCCGTTGGTGCTATCGGACTCGGGGGTGTCTGGTGCTGAGTGGGACCAACTTACACCCTGCAGGGACCTTCTGCAAACCTCAAGTAAGAATGGAGAGGAGAAGCCTCCTGACCTTCAGGGCACGGGGGAGTAAGACAAGGTGTCTTTGCTAAGAGATCTTTGTCTATTCTTTCCTCCCTTCCTCCCTCCCTCCCTCCCTCCCTCCCTCCCTCCCTCCCTCCCTCCCTCCCTCCCTCCCTCCCTCCCTCCCTCCCTCCCTCCCTCCCTCCCTCCCTTCCTCCCTTCCTTCCTTCCTTCCTTCCTTCCTTCCTTCCTTCCTTCCTTCCTTCCTTCCTTCCTTCCTTCCTTCCTTCCTTCCTTCCTTCCATCTTTCTCTTTCTCTCTTTCTTTCTCTCTTTCTTTCTTTCTTTCTTTCTTTCTTTCTTTCTTTCTTTCTTTCTTTCTTTCTTTCTTTCTTTCTTTCTTTCATTCTTTCATTCTTTTTCTTTCTTTCTTTCTTTCTTTCTTTCTTTCTTTCTTTCTTTCTTTCTTTCTTTCTTTCTTTCTTTCTCTGTCTTTCTCTCTTTATCTTTCTTTCTCTCTCTCTTTTTCTTTCTTTCTTTCTTTCTTTCTTTCTTTCTCTGTCTTTCTCTCTTTATCTTTCTTTCTCTCTCTCTTTTTCTTTCTTTCTTTCTTTCTTTCTTTCTTTCTTTCTTTTCTTTCTTTCTTTCTTTCTTTCTTTCTTTCTTTCTTTCTCTGTCTTTCTTTATCTTTCTTTCTCTGTCTTTCTCTCTTTATCTTTCTTTCTTTCTTTCTTTCTTTCTTTCTTTCTTTCTTTCTTTCTTTCTTTCTTTCTTTCTTTCTTTCTTTCTTTCTTTCTTTCTTTCTTTCTTTCTTTCTTTCTTTCTTTCTTTCTTTCTTTCTTTCTTTCTTTCTTCCTTTCTTCCTTTCTTTCTTCCTCCTGTTCGCTACACCCAGCCTGTGCTCAGGGCTTACCCCTGCTTTGGCATTCAGGATCATACCTGTAAGTACTTGGGGGACCATACACTGTGCCAGGGACCTATCCCAGGCTGGACACCTGCACGGCAGGGCCTGACCCTTGTCCCATCTCTCCAGTTCAATGAAGAGCTTTTTGGGTTTGGTTTTGGGTTGGGCGGCCGCATGGGTGCTGACCACCTGTGCACACGGACCTGACCCGCCTTCCGGGGTCTCTCTGGGGCAAAGGAACCAGAGCCGCCAGCATTCGAGTCGCCTCATTGATTTATTTTCGCTTTATCTCCTTCTATTTAAAGTTTTCCTCTGAGGTCCTGTGGTTGGCAGTGCTATGACTGAGGCTTCCCGTGCGACTGGTCCCAACCCTACCCCTCACCTGCGGACCCAGCCCCCCTACCAAGGACCCCGTGGAGGCTCCTCTGTGGCTTGCATGGAGAGGGTGGGAGACAGGGCTAAGCCCCGGGCCTGAGGAGTTGTTCTATTTTTTTAAAATCAATTTATTTATTGAATCACTGTGAGAACAGTTACAAAGCTTTAAGGGTTTTTTCCACTTAACATGACACTTTCCATGTTGATCCACCTATATGCAAATTTCATGACTTCATCTTTTCTAACAGCTGCATAGTACTCCATTGTGTAGATGTACCAAAGAAGAAATGCTCTTCTCTGCATGTATGAACTCCAATAATTGCATTGGAGTCTGTTCACTAAAGCATGTTAAAAGAAAAGCACACGTTTCACTTTGACTCATGATAAACCAGTTTGTGATAAGTCATGGGTCAACAAAAAAGAAGTTATTAAAATGTGCAGAGGGTAGAGTTATATAGTTTAACAAAAATTTAAAGTTATAGTTTAAAGTTATAGTTAACAAACTCTTATTTATTAGCCCCATATGGAAATTTTTGGTTTTCTGAAATTTTGATCTTCATGCCAAAATCCTTTTCGGCACCGCTTGCTAAACTCCCCACCCCCACCCCCACCTGCCTGAACACGAGGCCTTAGAGAGCTCTGTGGCGGGTTTTAGAGTGCTCGCCGGTAAAGACCCTCTAATGCACATCTGAGCCAGGGAGAGCGTGTCTGCCACTGGTGTCAGGACGCTCACAGATCCCCCTGGGGTGAGCGGTCGCTTCCGGACGCAAACCAAACTTAGTCCTTCCGAATCCAGGACGGGGCTACCCAGAGATCTGGTCACAGAGTGGGGAGGGGTCAGCACCCAGGGCAGAGCTGGGGGAGAGGGGGCTGTGCCCACGGGGCCTGCACCCTGGGCGTGGTCTAGCGCAGGGTCCAGCGGGGGCTGACAGGAGCTCTGCGGCACGAGAGGGTCCCCGTGCCCCTGCTCCTCTAAGCACTCGGTGGCCCCAGGGTCCTCGAGGCCCCTCTGCCTGTCTCCCCTTCTTCCCTCGGGCTTCCGGTTTGTCGCCCCTGCTCCCCATGCAGCCTGCCTGGAGCTGGGGGTCCGGGAGTTCAGGCAGTGGCGGAACCCCAGTGGGAGGCTCACGTTCTGACGGGGTGATGGCTGGGTTCCGACCCAGAACCCCAGTCCTGCTGCGTCTGAGCCCGGGGCCACCCCGTGGCATGGAGGTGCCACGCCCCTCCCGCTCGGCCCTCCTGCTGGGCCCAGGCACCCCCTGCAGCCCTCGCCTGGCCTCTCTTCCTCCCGCCAGACCTGGGGCAGCTCAGGGCCCAGAGCGGGGCTGCGGCAGGGGGCCAGCGCCCAGCACAGCTGCTCCCGGGCTGTTTGTCCACCCTGATGTCCTGCTGGCTCAGAGCCTGTCTCACAGCCCTGGGCGGGTATAAATGGGTCCCCAGGGCCACGCGGTCTGCCGAGACCATGGAGCCCAGAGTGCTGTGGGCACTGGCCATCATCCTGGCCCTGGTGGTGCCCGGCCAGGAGGCCAGTAGAAAGGTCACATGTGAGTGCTTCTCCCTGCCGCAGGCGCAGGGGCCGGCAGGGGACACGGGACCCCGGGTTCAGTGCTCAGGCTGGACGCCATGCTGCGGACGGCCTGTGTCAGGACCCCGGCCAGCTGGGCCGTCCGCCCCCACTGCCGAGGGCTGCTGCCACCGTGGACGGCCACGTCCGGCCAGTTCTCCGCCGGCCCCAGGCCTTCCCCACTGGGCTTTGTCACTTGCTGGAAATTCCACGTGACAACTCGGGTCACTGTAGAGGTCTGGCACGTCTGTAAGCGGAGAGGGGACACTTCCAGAATGTTCCAGCAGAGAGGCCCCGTCACAGGCACTGGCCTCGTGGCCCCGAGTGTGAGGCCGGCGCTGCTCCCTGGGGGAGTCGGGTGGGGTTGGCCGGTTCCCCCACAGGGTGGTGGGAAGCACCCCCCACCCAGTCCCGGGGGAGTCTCCCCAGAGCCCCTCAACCCAGACCCCCGAGCTCATGGGGGTCCTACCCTGGGAGGGGCCTCCTAGAGTTCAGGCCCCGGGAGCCCCTGAGAAGTCTGGGCCCGGGTGAGGCCCAGGGCCAGGCAGCCGGGACGGAGGTGACCAGGCCCAGGTGCTTCCATGTTGTGATGGAAACTCAGGACTTCTGTCTACCCCCCTGGGTCCTGGGTGGGGACAGACCCAGGGGGGTGGGGAGGGAGGAGGAAGGCCCCGGTGCCCGGCTGAAAACAGAGCAGGGCAGCTGGGGAGACCCGCCCGGTCTCCCCCCACATGCCCCACATTGGAACCAAGTGGTGAGTTTCCCCTGAGACCCTGCAGGGGGCCTGGACTCTGGGCTCCGGGGACCCTGCAGGTTCCCGGGCAGTGACCTGGATGCTCGCCCGGGCGGGGCCCACAGGCGGGCGTGGACACGGAGCCGGGGGAGCCTGGGCAGCAGGTCTCTGCCGGGCGCTCGGGTGCAGGCACTGATGGGCTCTTTTGGGGACAGGGATAACCAAGTACACCCTGAAATACAAGAACGGGAAGCAGCAGTTCTCGCTGGAGATGATGAAGTACCCCGTGGACAAGAATGGGCACTCGCTCCTGAAGAAGAAGTCACAGAAGAAATTAAAGATGACAATCAAGCAGAAGAAAATAAGGTGAGTGGCCCCTCATGCCCCCACCCCGGCCACCACTCAGCCAGGTCAGCGATGCAGCGGGCTCAGGCTGACCCTGGCCAGGGGCCCTGGCAGACACAACCGTCGTGCCTGAGGGTGCTGAGAGCCAAGGCTGCGGCAGACGGGGGACAGAGAACACAGCGGAGCAGGGGAGCCAGGGCTGGGGCTTCCGGCACCCTGGGGCCTCCTGCCCTGGGCTGAGGGTCAGGGAGGAGGCGGGGCCCCCCTTGGGCGTCTCCCAGCAGAGCTGGTGGGGAACCGGGGACCCGCCCGTCCCCATCTCTCCCTGGGGCCCCTCCTTCGGGTGACCCGATTCTCTAACAGTGGACGCTGCCAAGGCCAGCCTGAGCTCATCACTCCCATCATTGGCGTCCACTGCCCTGGGGGAGGGGCATGAGCACTGGCCCTGGGCCTGACCTGACCCTGAGAGCTGGGCCGGGGGCGGGCCGGCTTCTGCGGGCAGGGGAGGCCCCTGTAACACCCAGACCCTTTGCTCCTCTCAGGAATGACATGAAGACCTTCTCCTGACCCCGGATCCCGGACCCCGCAGCTGACCCCGGCGTCCTGCCTGCCATGGAGACCACCCCGCCCAACCCGTGCCCCTCATGGGCGACGCCCAGCCCCTGAGCAATAAAGACCCGCTGAACATGAGCACTGCTCCCATCCCGGGGCCGAGTCCTGTCCTCCCTCCTGCCCCGCCCTCAGCCGTCACAGCGGGGGCCGCGCTCAGCCTAGCACTGCCCCTGGGAAGGCCGTCCACCCGCCCACCCGCCCACCTGGGCTGGCCCTCGGCAGTCCTGCTCCCTCTCCTTTGTTTCAAGGAAATGGAATCTGGCCGCTGAGACCTAAAGGGGGACTTGGTGTCCGGTGCCCTGGTCCCATCTGTGGGGGCACCGGGACAGGGAGGTGCCCGCCCAGGCCACGAGACACGGGCACTGGCTCCAGCTGTCGCTGTGCTGAGCGGCTGCCCGAGTCCTCCCTGCAGGGACCCTGTGCGAGTGGGGGGCTCCCGTGTCCTTGGGCCTGGGGGTGCCCCCGCCACGATGGAGCCCACGTCCTCCGCTGACCTTTCCCGGTGCAGGCGGCTGACCCGACCCTTAGAGGGCATCGAGGGCCAGGGGAGAGGGGACTGCCACCCGGGGCCCCACTGCAGCTCGGGACAGATTGGAACAGGCGTCCTGGGGGCTGCAGACCACAGGGCCTTAGGCCAAAGCCGATGGCCAGGGCCCTCCCACAGCCCTCCAGAGAGGTCGTATAAAAGAGATTTTAAAAACAGCAAATAGGGGCTGAGCGATAGCACTATGGGTAGGGCGTTTGCCCTATACGTGGCAGACCTGGGTTCGATTCCCAGCATTCCATATGGTTCCCTGAGCACTGCCAGGAGTAACTCCTGAGTGCAGAGCCAGGAGTAACCCCTGTGCATTGCCAGGAGTGACCCAAAAAAACAAACAAAAAATAAATAAATAAAAGTCGGCAAATAATGTAAGATACTCAACGGATCAATATAAATTTATGTATTTGTGTAAGGGAAACACTTTGAGTCATAGGAATCCTGAAGGGGGAGGGTTAAACCGGGGAGAACAGCCAGGGGACAGACAACTGAGGCCTCCCTCGGCCCGAGAGGGGAGACCTGTGTGCCCACGTGCGAGGCCCAGAAGTGCCGAGAGGGGCCGAGAGATAGGACAGAGGGGACGGTGCTTGCCTTGCACACAGCTGACCCGGGGTCAATCCCTGCCATCCTATATGGTCCCCGAGCCCACCAGGAATGATCCCTGAGCACAGAGCCAGGAGCAGGCCCTGAGCACTGCTGAGAGTGGCCCAGAAACACACAAAAGAGACCCCAAGGATGTGACCCAGTAATTTAAGCTCTTGGCATCTACCCTCAAAAGACAAACATTCGCCTGAAGGGTCCATGTCGCTCGTGTGTACACTCGTGTGTGCTGCGGGGCGCAGTCCGGCAGGCGGGTGTGGAGTAGGGCAGACGCCCAGTGGGAGGTGAAGGCCGGCCACACGGGGTCGGGCGGAGCTGAAGGAGTGAGGCGAAGCGAGGAGGAGAACGTGCAGGTTCCTGCAGGAGGAGGGAACTGGCGGCTCTCTCGGTAGTTAAGTCAGACGGGGGAGGAGCAGCACTGGGTGGCGACACTCAGCTGCCGGGCAGAGAGGAAAACACAAGGCCGCAGACACGGCAGACTCGGACCCCAGCGGGAGCGGGAGCAGGAAGAACTGGGCATGGGGGTGCTGGGTGCTGGCCCTTGGGCGGCCGGGCCTAGGCAGCCCACCCTGGCCCCAGGGCACGGCCGTGACGACGCTGCACTGCCTCCCCGCGCGGGCGGCCCGAGCACAGGGACACTCTCCAACCAGGGCCTGGGGTCTGAGGGGGAGGCGCCTGCGCTGCACACTGCTGGCCGCGTCCACCCCTGGCACCCCGTGTGCCCCCCAGGCCGCCCGAGTCACCCCTGAGCAGACAGGCAGGAGCGAGCCCGGAGCACTGTGGGCCTGCTCCCAGGACGGACGAGAAGAATACAAGGCAGAAGACACCCCAAAGTCTCAGACGCAGGGAAACCAGAGCGGCAGGAAACAGCGCGTCACTCGAGCCGCCAAAGGCAGCAGCACAAGCACCCGGCCCCTCGGACCCGGCCCTGGGCCCATGGGGGCGGGCAGGGGGAGTCACACTCTTCCCTCCTGAGCACTCAGGTCTAAGTGTTTGCTGCTGTTCTGACTCCCCCAACTCGCTTCCCTCAGACACCCACAAAGTCGTCCACGATGATCTGACAGTCACTTACAGCCATTTAAGGTTCCAACCCCAACCCGCCTCCCTGTCACCTTCCCTCCACCACTGCCTCCGTTTCCCCCCCTCAACTCTGTCCCCAAAACAGGCCACCGTGGTTTGTTTTATGTTGCTCTTGCCACTAGCTGGTTAACAGAATGATTAAAAAATATTTTTATGGGGCCGGAGTGATAGCACAGCGGGGAGGGCATTTGCCTTGTACATGACCTAGTTTGATCCCCAGCATCCCATATGGTCCCCCAAGCACCGCCAGAAGTAATTCCTGAGTGCAGAGCCAGGAGTAACCCCTGAGCATCGCTGGGTGTGACCCAAAAAGAAAAAAAATTTATAAAAGAAAACTTGGAAAAGTTACTGTATCTTCCCCAGGGGACCTTAAACCCTCGTCTGGGGTTTACTAAGCTAAGGTTTATAGGTTAAACCTTCGTGTTAGTGTTCTGTTAAGTCAGGACCGGGTGGGCTATCTATTTTTGCACGAGAACCAGACTGAATCGCAGGAGTCTTGAAAGCAGAGGATTGAAAAGGGAAGAACAGCCAGTGGAGGTGACAACAGCTGAGGACTTCCTCGGTCTGAGAGGGGAGACTCGCGGGCTCACGGACAAGGTCCAGAAATGCCGAGAGGGGCCGGAGTGCTTTATCCCATCCCGTCTACTGGCACGTCAGTGCTGGAGAGTTGGAGGAGGTTCCTTATGCTCCAGAGAGTCCAGAATGTTCCACTGGGCAGTCCGTGAGGCTCATTCCTGAGGTGCTAGACAGCGGCTCCTGGGCCTTGGCAGGGGGGAAGCCGTCCCGGCCCCTCCTGAAACTCCCCCCAGGTCTCCGCTGGGAGTGGGTGCCCGAGGAAATTTAGTGGCTACTTCGTCTCTCTCAAGATTCCTGTGAGTCTCTGGAGCAAGGCTGGTGCATGAACTACACGGCAGCCAAGGCTGGTGGGGGTGGGGCCGGTGGGGCTTCTGGGAGTGTGGGGAGGTGGGGGCTGCCCACCCTGACTGTGAAGGCCCAGAGGGGAGCTTGCACGTCTGCGGCTGTGGGACACTGAGTCACTGTGGGGCAGTGGGGGGAGGGGCGGGATAACCCCCAAGTGTCCTGACTCGAGACCCCCGGGCTGGCTTGCCAAGTGTTACTGTTCCATCCATGGCTACAGAGTTCAACACTTTTTTTTTTTCGCCTTTTGGGTCACTCCCGGCCATGCACAGGGGTTGCTCCTGGCTCTGCACTCAGGAATTACCCGGCGGTGCCCAGGGGACCATCTGTGTTAGTCCTGCCTCCTCCCAGAGATCAGCCCCATTTGATTCTTTTGCCTCGTCTGTCCAGAAGTGCAGAGGCCTCTGGTAGGAGACGCCTAGCCTGGTTGGATTAGCACAGATGGCACGTGCCCACAGAGCACTGGCCTTGCTTTTTAATGATTTTGGGTTTATAGCAGTAAATATGGAATGTAGTGGAAAGTGAGGTTCTCGCGTCCCAGCCTCACTCTCCCTCTTACGCCTTGTTCCTGCAACCCTGCGTGAGAGCCTGAGCAACGATGTGTGCTTTATATAGATATATGTGTGTGTATATATTTATAATATACATATTCCCTCTGGGATGGAGCGATAGCACAGTGGTAGGGCGTTTGCCTTTCACGCGGCTGACCCGTGTTCGATTCCTCCACCCCTCTCGGAGAGCCCGGCAAGCTACAGAGAGTATCGCGCCCGCACGGCAGAACCTGGCAAGCTACCCGTGGCGTATTGGATATGCCAAAAACAGTAACAAATAAGTCTCACGATGAGAGACGTTACTGGTGCCCACTCAAACAAATCAATGAGCAACGGGGTGACAGTGACAGTGACAGATATTTCCCTCTAAGATCGTTTGCCTTCTGTTTGAGCCCTACCGAGTGTGTGCGGTGATCTGGGAGTGAGGGTAAAGTGTGTGGTTTGAAGTATCGCGTGGCCGAAAATGCAGCCTCGCAGCCCAGGATAGCTTCACCCCTGGGTAAGGCTTGGCTGAGCATGTGGGGAGCGGGCGTGAGCATGGCTGTGGTTGGGTTCTGGAGGCTTTAGGCTGAGGGGCTGGCCCCCCGGTCTGCTTCAGCTCCCCGGGGAGGCTCCATTGTGGGGTGGGGACAGCTGGCTCCATCCCGGGGCTGCCACCAGGGGACATCAGCTGGGACAAACAGCCTGGGAGCAGACGTGCCGGGTGCCATCCCTCAGCCGGCAGCTCCACCTGCTGGACCCAGAGCGGCCCTGGTGTCTGGCGGCAGCTGGGCGAGCAGTGGGGCTGGCAGCCCTGGGAGAGGCCGTGCCAACTGGGAGAGACAACTCTCCACTCCAAAAGCTAAGTGCCGTGCGGGATGGGAGCGTGACCTTTTACGGGCAACTGTGCAGTCTGTACAGTCCGTACTGGGGCTTGTTAAACTCGTGTGGCAAACAGGAAGGACTGCCAGGCCGCTAGAAACGAATTTACTTGTGGATCATTCAAACGTTTATTAGTGTTTATCGAAAGGAGTCAGGATTGTTTTACAAAGTTTATAGGGGAGCAAGAGACAGAAATTTCAGCCCTGGCAACAAAGTGTCGAACTCTGCAGCCTTGGACAGAACAGTAACACTTGGCAAGCCAGCCTGGGGGTCTCGAGTCAGGACACTCGGGGGTTACCCCGCCCCTCCCCCCCACTGCCCCGCAGTGACTCAGTGTCCCACAGCCGCAGACGTGCAAGCTCCCCTCCGGCCTTCACAGTCAGGGTGGGCAGCCCCCACCTCCCCACACTCCCAGAAGCCCACCAGCCCCACCCCCACCAGCCTTGGCTGCCGTGTAGTTCATGCACCAGCCTTGCTCCAGAGACTCACAGGAATCTTGAGAGAGACGAAGTAGCCACTAAATTTCCTCGGGCACCCATTCCCAGCAGACACCTGGGGGGAGTCTCAGGAGGGGCCGGGACGGCTTCCCCCCTGCCAAGGCCCAGGAGCCGCTGTCTAGCACCTCAGGAATGAGCCTCACGGACTGCCCAGTGGAACATTCTGGACTCTCTGGAGCATAAGAAACCTCCTCCAACTCTCCAGCACTGACGTGCCAGTAGACGGGATGGGATGAAGCGCTCCGGCCCCTCTCGGCATTTCTGGACCTTGTCCGTGAGCCCGCGAGTCTCCCCTCTCAGACCGAGGAAGTCCTCAGCTGTTGTCACCTCCACTGGCTGTTCTTCCCTTTTCAATCCTCTCCTTTCAAGACTCCTGCGATTCAGAGTCTGGTTCTCGTGCAAAAATAGATAGCCCACCCGTCCTGACTTAACAGAACACTAACACGAAGGTTTAACCTACAACAACAGCTTAGTAAACCCCAGTCGAGGGCTTAAGTTCCCCCGGGTAAAATACAATAATTTTTCCAAGTTTTCTTTTTAAAAAAAAATTATTTATTTTATTGAATCTCCATGTGGAAAGTTACAAAGCTTTCAGGCTTATGTCTCAGTTATACAATGCTCGAACACCCATCCCTTCACCAGTGTACATATTCTACCTCCAAAAACGCCAGTATACCTCCCACCTTTCCACCCCCACCTGCGTAGCTGATAAATTTCACTTCACTTTCTCTTTACCTTGATATTTCAACACAAAATTTACTATTGTTGTTGGAGTTTCCCCCCAAAAAAATCCCTGCTGAAAAAGAAGTATTTGATAATTAGTTTTCCATTGCTGAGAATGAAGAGATATGAAGTCACGCAGCCGCTATCATGTTTGGGATTTCTGTATTTTAGTAATTAAGTCCAGGGATATTTATGTTAGAAATTGCATCATTTCCCTTCCTGGGGCAGCATGGGGCAATGGCTTAGTTCACAGTCTAGAGACATGGCTTCAAGAAGCTGCTGGTACCAAAAGTAGTCTAGCTGGCCTCCAGATTGTGGTCGATCAGCAGCAGAGTGGCCGCACACCCCTGTGGCCACCCGGGTCGCATCTCCGCAGGGAGTGCACTGGTATCACCCCCGTCCCAAGAGCACCCGCGAGTCCTGCTGTTGCAAGTTCATACCGCTTTTTATTTTTTCTTCCCGCGCCTCCAAGTTCATACCTCCTTAATGGTCCTTATAAGATGGCGGACGCCACGCTGTCTTTCCCCGAAAAGGGAAAAAAAGCCGAGAAAGAAAGAAAGACCTTTCCCCTCCTTGGCCGGCGTGGGGCTATGGCTAGTTCATAGTCTGGAGACATTTCTGCAAGAAGCTGCCGGTACCAAAAGTAGTCTAGCTGGCCTCCGGATCGTGGTCGATCAGCAGCAGAGCAGCTGCACACACTTGAGGCCAACCGGGTCGCATCTCAGAGGAGACCCCCAAGTTTTCTTTTATAAAACTATTTTTTAATGATTCTGTTAACTAGTTAGTGGCAACAAACAATACAAAATAAACTACGGTGGGCCTGGTACAGGGACAGGCTTGAGGAGGGGTTGGGTGTAGCATAATATTGCCACAGGGAGTTTAGGTTTATTTGGGTTACTCCCATCACAGTGCTCCCATTCCTCTGTGTTTATTTGTAACTTCTTTCTTTTTGCTCTGCTGGCTTGTAAATATTGTTTTCCTCTTCTTCTTGGGTCCTTTGCATAGTTTGTTCAGAGCAGTGTCCCTTTTGTATGGGCACAGGAAGACAGTAAATGCTATGCTTTTGTAACGTGGGAGTCAATTGACTCTAAATGATACTTTTCTCCTGGGCATCTGTTCTCTCGACCTAAGCCTCAGCTGCCCTTACTTCCTAGGACCCCCAAAGGCAGGGTCCCGACGAAGAACTGGATGGACCCAGGGCAAGTGGTGAGCTATGTGCTAGGGGGTCCTTGGAGGAGAAGCAGCCAGAATCAGAGTCCAGAGGTCAGAGTCAGAGTGAGAATCTGAGAGCTGGGATGGAGGAAGAGGGGCAGGGGAGGAGGAGGGCGGAGTTGGAGAGAGTTGGGAGAGAGAGCAGGGAGCGAGACGGAGCGCTAGGAGATGAGTGGGAGAGACGGGAGGAGACAGGACTGAGGGGCTGTGTGAGGCTAGAGGGGGGCTCGAGAGACTACAACAGGCGCTGGGGGGGATGGGAAAAACTGTAACTGATCAATCAACCGGCTTGGCCCTCGTTTCCTCCTTTGTCTTCCCCATGGCCTGCACACTCCGGCTGGGTAGCGGCCCGAGAAACCCCGAACCCAGGCCCAATGGGGAGAGAACTGGGGCTGTCCCCTGTCGCCTCTCAGAGAGTTTTACAGTTGGGGAAACGGAGGCAGTGGTGGAGGGAAGGTGACAGGGAGGCGGGTTGGGGTTGGAACCTTAAATGGCTGTAAGTGACTGTCAGATCATCGTGGACGACTTTGTGGGTGTCTGAGGGAAGCGAGTTGGGGGAGTCAGAACAGCAGCAAACACTTAGACCTGAGTGCTCAGGAGGGAAGAGTGTGACTCCCCCTGCCCGCCCCCATGGGCCCAGGGCCGGGTCCGAGGGGCCGGGTGCTTGTGCTGCTGCCTTTGGCGGCTCGAGTGACGCGCTGTTTCCTGCCGCTCTGGTTTCCCTGCGTCTGAGACTTTGGGGTGTCTTCTGCCTTGTATTCTTCTCGTCCGTCCTGGGAGCAGGCCCACAGTGCTCCGGGCTCGCTCCTGCCTGTCTGCTCAGGGGTGACTCGGGCGGCCTGGGGGGCACACGGGGTGCCAGGGGTGGACGCGGCCAGCAGTGTGCAGCGCAGGCGCCTCCCCCTCAGGCTCCAGGCCCTGGTTGGAGAGTGTCCCTGTGCTCGGGCCGCCCGCGCGGGGAGGCAGTGCAGCGTCGTCACGGCCGTGCCCTGGGGCCAGGGTGGGCTGCCTAGGCCCGGCCGCCCAAGGGCCAGCACCCAGCACCCCCATGCCCAGTTCTTCCTGCTCCCGCTCCCGCTGGGGTCCGAGTCTGCCGTGTCTGCGGCCTTGTGTTTTCCTCTCTGCCCGGCAGCTGAGTGTCGCCACCCAGTGCTGCTCCTCCCCCGTCTGACTTAACTACCGAGAGAGCCGCCAGTTCCCTCCTCCTGCAGGAACCTGCACGTTCTCCTCCTCGCTTCGCCTCACTCCTTCAGCTCCGCCCGACCCCGTGTGGCCGGCCTTCACCTCCCACTGGGCGTCTGCCCTACTCCACACCCGCCTGCCGGACTGCGCCCCGCAGCACACACGAGTGTACACACGAGCGACATGGACCCTTCAGGCGAATGTTTGTCTTTTGAGGGTAGATGCCAAGAGCTTAAATTACTGGGTCACATCCTTGGGGTCTCTTTTGTGTGTTTCTGGGCCACTCTCAGCAGTGCTCAGGGCCTGCTCCTGGCTCTGTGCTCAGGGATCATTCCTGGTGGGCTCGGGGACCATATAGGATGGCAGGGATTGACCCCGGGTCAGCTGTGTGCAAGGCAAGCACCGTCCCCTCTGTCCTATCTCTCGGCCCCTCTCGGCACTTCTGGGCCTCGCACGTGGGCACACAGGTCTCCCCTCTCGGGCCGAGGGAGGCCTCAGTTGTCTGTCCCCTGGCTGTTCTCCCCGGTTTAACCCTCCCCCTTCAGGATTCCTATGACTCAAAGTGTTTCCCTTACACAAATACATAAATTTATATTGATCCGTTGAGTATCTTACATTATTTGCCGACTTTTATTTATTTATTTTTTGTTTGTTTTTTTGGGTCACTCCCGGCAATGCACAGGGGTTACTCCTGGCTCTGCACTCAGGAGTTACTCCTGGCAGTGCTCAGGGAACCATATGGAATGCTGGGAATCGAACCCAGGTCTGCCACGTATAGGGCAAACGCCCTACCCATAGTGCTATCGCTCAGCCCCTATTTGCTGTTTTTAAAATCTCTTTTATACGACCTCTCTGGAGGGCTGTGGGAGGGCCCTGGCCATCGGCTTTGGCCTAAGGCCCTGTGGTCTGCAGCCCCCAGGACGCCTGTTCCAATCTGTCCCGAGCTGCAGTGGGGCCCCGGGTGGCAGTCCCCTCTCCCCTGGCCCTCGATGCCCTCTAAGGGTCGGGTCAGCCGCCTGCACCGGGAAAGGTCAGCGGAGGACGTGGGCTCCATCGTGGCGGGGGCACCCCCAGGCCCACAGGACACGGGAGCCCCCCACTCGCACAGGGTCCCTGCAGGGAGGACTCGGGCAGCCGCTCAGCACAGCGGCAGCCGGAGCCAGTGCCCGTGTCTCGTGGCCTGGGCGGGCACCTCCCTGTCCCGGTGCCCCCACAGATGGGACCAGGGCACCGGACACCAAGTCCCCCTTCAGGTCTCAGCGACCAGATTCCATTTCCTTGAAACAAAGGAGAGGGAGCAGGACTGCCGAGGGCCAGCCCAGGTGGGCGGGTGGGCGGGTGGACGGCCTTCCCAGGGGCAGTGCTGGGCTGAGCGCGGCCCCCACTGTGACGGCTGAGGGCGGGGCAGGAGGGAGGACAGGACTCGGCCCCAGGATGGGAGCAGTGTTCATGCTCAGCGGGTCTTTATTGCTCAGGGGCTGGATGTCGCCCATGAGGGGCACGGGTTGGACGGGGTGGTCTCCATGGCAGGCAAGACGCCGGGGTCAGCTGCGGGGTCTGGGATCCGGGGTCAGGAGAAGGTCTTCATGTCATTCCTGAGAGGAGCAAAGGGTCCGGGTGTTACAGGGGCCTCCCCTGCCCGCAGAAGCCGGCCCGCCCCCGGCCCAGCTCTCAGGGTCAGGTCAGGCCCAGGGCCAGTGCCCGTGCCCCTCCCCCAGGGCAGTGGACGCCGATGATGGGAGTGATGAGCTCAGGCTGGCCTTGGCAGTGTCCACTGTCAGAGAATCGGGTCACCCGAAGGAGGGGCTCCAGGGAGAGATGGGGACGGGCGGGTCCCCGGTTCCCCACCAGCTCTGCTGGGAGACGCCCAAGGGAGGGCCCCCCTGCCTCCTCCCTGACCCTCAGCCCAGGGCAGGAGGCCCCAGGGTGCCGGAAGCCCCAGCCCTGGCTCCCCTGCTCTGCTGTGTTCTCTGTCCCCCCTCTGCCGCAGCCTTGGCTCTCAGCACCCTCAGGCACGATGGTTGTGTCTGCCAGGGCCCCTGGCCAGGGTCAGCCTGAGCCCGCTGCATCCCTGACCTGGCCCAGACCTGGGTAGGGGTGTTGAGGAACCAGGACAGGATGGGGCACAGGGGAGATACTCACTTTATTGTCTTTATGGCTGTGCCGACTTCACGATACGCGTTGCTGATGGGCTTCCAAATGGCTTCGGCCTCTTTCACAGTAAACTTAAGCATCTTTCTGAGACATTTTTCCTTGGACTTGTGTTTCTTCATGCACTTACTCAGTACTGTCCAGAAACCATGTTCAGCCGCCAGTGCCCAGAATGGTTAGAGGAGGACTGTCAGCTGACCGCTCTGTGTCCAGCACCTGCCTGCCAGGGCCTCGTGGACATCAGGGAGCTGCTGGTTCAGCGGTCACAGGAGCCATGTCCATGCCTCTCCACTGGCCTCCCCACCAGAGGCCACCTCCACTTCTCCCCACAGCCTGTCCAGGGCACGGGAGCCCCTAAACCACGTGCCCAGTTTACCCTCAGTATTTCATCCCAAAGTTTCCGCTTTATTTCAGATGATGAGCACATAAAGAAGAGTCCGGGGCTGGCTCCTCCTCCTCGGGCCACATCTGCATCCCCGTCCCCCTTGTGGGCACTCCTACCCAGCTGGAACCCAGGCTCCAGCCCAGACCCCGCCTGTCCCCTGAAGTGTCACCTGTCCTGGCCACCCCAACCTGGGGCTTCACTAGCATGTGGAACACCCCAGAACCTTCTCTCTGCCCTGCCCGCCCTCATCCCTCACCTCGGGGGAAGCCAGCACGTGGCAGACCTGAGCAGACCCGCGCTCCCGGCTCGGAGAGCTGACACACCGGGAGGTGCCTGCCTCGTGAGTGGGACCCCCTGGTTCAATCCCTGGCACCTCATAGGGGACTCCGAGTCCTGCCAGGAGCGAGACCTGGGGCTTGAGCCAGGAGGGAGTAATTGTGCAGCAACGCTAGCCAGCAGCTACGGCCCCAAACAAGCAAACAAGTCTATCAATCTATCTTTCCATCTGCGAAGGAAATCCGCAGCCAGTTCCTCCCGTGGGTGGGGGGAGACCCAGCACTCCCGCCACCTAGCGCTGCAAGGCCAAGAGTGACAGGGTCCCGTGTCTTGAAATGTCCCGGGAGCGAGACTTCTCTGTTCACAAATGTGCCAGGGCCCCATGCCCCCGACACCCCATGCAGAAGCTCTAAGCAGAGGGTCAAGGCCACAGGCAGGCTCCGCCTTCGGCCGGGCAGGTAGGGCTGGGGGCTCGTTTTCCTCCTGGGGCGGGGGTGGGGGGGCCAGGTCAGTGTCGTCTCTCGGAGCATCTTCCCTGGCCTGGACAGTGGGTGGTGGACGCATGCTCTGCTCACAGACCGTGCCTCTGGGGACAAGGCTGTCGCTCGCAGGTGACCTGACCCCGTTCCCGAGCCCGCAGTGAGCCTGCTCCGGGGCCTCCGTGGCCCCTCCCGTCCTGGGGGGCCCCTGCAGCAGCCCTCACCAGAGTACTCACGTCCAAATCTGCCTTGGGTGTCCTGGACAGAGGTCAGCAGGATCAGGACTGTGGCCAGCACCCACAGCTGCATGGGCATGCGCTGCATGGTCACGGCTCTGGGCTCAGAGCCCTGGACGCCGGGGACTCTTTTATACCCTCCCGCAGAGCCTGTCACGCAGGCCTGATGCCACCAGGACTCACCCAGAGCAGGACACCGGGGACATCCGGGTGGACAAACAGCCCAGGGGCACATGTGCCGGGCGCCTCCCTGCCCCACCGCTGGTAGCTTCAGGCCTGGACCCAGAACCACCCAGGTGTCCGGCAGGAGAAAGAGAGGGCAGGCAAGGGTCCCCTCTTCACACCATGAGACGCACAACTCGTTGTGGCAGCAAAGCATTCAATGCCAGCCCAGCAGCGGCCCTGGAAGGAGCACGTGAAACTCGAAACAGCTGGTTAACAGCAAAGAACGTCGGCAAGACACCTTCCCAGGAGGGAGGGAGGGAAACTCGGCCGGCTCCCGCAGAGAGCTCACAGGGGGCAGGGGCTGCCTGGAACAGGGATTTCGAGACTCACACCAGACTGCAAAAGCCACAGAGAAAAGCAGTGCAGGACCCCCCCTGCTGAGCATGGGGAGAGGGCAGCCCTGTAGACACGATAGTAAGAACTTCGCAGAGAAGGACTGTCGCACTGTCGCACTGTTGCACTGTCATCCCGTTTTTCATCGATTTGCTCGCTTGGGCACCAGTGATCTCTCCATTGTGAGACTTGCTACTGTTTTTGGCATATCAAATATGCCACGGGGAGCTTGCCAGGCTCTGCAATGCAGGCGGGATACTCTTGGTAACTTGCCAGGCTCTCTGAGAGGGGCGAAGGAATTGAACCCAAGTCGGTGACATGCAAGGAAAAGGCCCTATCCACTCCAGTCCTGGAGAGAGGAAATGTCGGGGATGTTTGTGAGCGTAAAGGAACAATGACGCATGTAGCCAACAACAAGAAAGAGTCCGAGAAAACTACAGTGATAAATGAGAGAACTAAAGGATTTTGCAGGTGAAATTAAAGTCTCTATAGGAGGCCAGGTATCAGGATACCTGGAGCTGAGGATAAGGCCAGGGAGCTCCAAGAGGAGTTATCAAAAACGGAGAAAACAGCAGAAGATGGAAAACAGCCTCATATGGATGAACAGCAGACGAGGAAGCTTTGGGATGAATTCCAGAGGATAAACTCAAGAGGAGCAACATTCCAGAGGAAGCACTGGAGTTCCGGAGAAATAGAAGGGCAAAAGGTCGTGCCAAGAAGTCCTCAGAGTTGAAGCGACCCAAGAGAAAATACTCAAGAAACATCCTAATTGGTGATGCAAACAAAAGACACAGACAGAATAGTGAAAGCAGCAAGGTCAAAGACAGAAGCTGTATACAAAGCAGTATCTTTAGACTTACAGAAAATTCATTCAGTGAAATCCTGTGTGCCCAAAGAAAATGGTCGAATATAGGTTTTAAAAACTCAATGAAATTTGCATCTCATCCACATGAATACTTTTCCCAGCCAGATTTGTATGCCAATTTGAAGGAAAAGGAAAATTCAGAGCTTCACAGATAAGTGACAGCTCAGGAAATTCAGACTCAAAACCAATGCTGAAAGAAAGACAGAAGGGGCTTCTTTAATATCACTGTAGCCCTGTCATCCCGTTGTTCATTGATTTGCTCGAGCGGGCACCAGTAAGTCTCCATTGTGAGACTTGTTGTTACTGTTTTTGGCATATCAAATATACCACGGGTAGCTCGCCAGGCTCTGCCATCGGGCAGGATACTCTCGGTAGCTTGCTCTCCAAGAAGGGCAGAGGAATCGAACCCGGGTCAGCTGCGTGCAAAGTAAATGCCTATGTGTGGTGTTATCGCTCCAGTTCAGTCTTCTTTAATACAAGACAATTTTCACAAACACGCCAAACTTAACAGAAAGATGGCAAAAAATTTTATGCTAATAATCTCAGTTAATGTCAATGGCTGGGTTGGAGTGATAGCACAGCGGGTAGGGCGTTTGCCTTGCACACAACTGACCCAGGTTCGATTCCTCATCCCTCTCGGAGAGATCAGCAAGCTACCGAGAGTATCCCTCCCACACGGCAGAGCCTGGCAAGCTACCCGTGGCATATTTGATACACCAAAAACAGTAACAACGAGTCTCATAGTGAGATGTTACTGGTGCCCACTAGAGCAAATCTATGAACAACTGGACAGCAGTGCTACAACAGTGCTACAGTGTCAATGGCCAGAGTGGCAAGATGGATTAGAACATTGAATCCAATCTCCTGGTGCTGCAAGAAACACATTTGAATAATCAGGGCAAGCACAGACTCAAAGTCAAAGTTAGAAGACAATATTTCAAGCAGACAGCCCACGCAAAAAGGCCAGGGTGGTGATACTTACACAGACAACATAGTCCTACGAAAAAATTTTATAGAACATAGACGGTCAATTCTTAATGATCAAGGGATCTGTACATCAGGAAGAACTTGTACTCCCCGAAGTGCATGCACCTAATAAGAGACCACCAAAATACTTCAAACAACTGCTGATAGACTTGAATGAAGACACTGATAGCAACACAAGAACAGCTGGAGACTTCAACACCCTCTGTCACCTCCTGCTGGATCGACTAGACTAAAACTCAACAAGGAAATACTGCCTCTGAAGGAAGAAATGGAAGAGAGAGTTTTAGCATCATATAATACGACATAACGTGAATATACATAATATTATGACTTTACAACACCGAAAAGCTAGATATACATTCTTCTCCAATGCACATGGAACATTCTCCAAGACATACTGCAGATTGGTTTGTCCTTTCTCCCTTGCCACAAAGAGTTTAGGTTTATCTGGCAATACCCATCACAGTGCTCCTGGAGCACCTCCATTCCTCTGTGTTTATTGGAATGTAGCTCTAAACATTTTAGGACAACATTGGTATGTCCTGGTCCCCTTGCCACAGGAAGTTTAGGTTTACCACAGTGCTCCAGAGCACTTCCATTCCACTGCGTTTATCTGTAAACTCCTCTCCATGCTCTCTTCCCCAGCCGCTCTGTCACCTTTTCCCCGTAATCAGACTCTGTTAACGTGTAAGGTCAGACTTCTCAGAAATCTATGATTTTATATGTATGAGTGAAATACTGCCTTTCTCCTCTCTTTATGTCTTTTGAATAGTTTACTTTAAAGCAATGTCCTTTTTGTGTGGACAAAGGGAGATAGTCAATATTATGCTTTTGTAACTTGGGATTTAATTGGCTTTGACTATTATTCCCTCCCGGGCATCTGCTTCCTCGACTTAAGCCTCAGCTGCCCTTAGTTCCTAGCACCCCAAAAGCAGGGTCCCGATGAGGGACTAAAAGGACCCAGGGCAAGCTGTGAGCTACCCTGGCATCGAAATGGGCCAGGCCAAAGCGCCACAATTCTTTTTTTAAATTTATTTTTAAATTTTATTGAATCACTGTGAGATAGTTACAAGCTTTCATGTTTGGGTTACAATCTCACAATGATCAAACACCCATCCCTCCACCAGGACACATTCCCCACCACCAATATCCCGGGTATACCCCCCCTTTCCCACCCTCCCCCTGCCTCCATGGCAGACTGTTGGATATCAACCCTAAGTACTTTAGTCTTTATCAGTGAATTGCCCCTTTCCTCCTCCCAGAGGAGCTGATCATGCCCTTGCTAACATCCCTAATTTAGTCAAAGTCAATCTTCACCTCCCCTTTGTGTTGGATATTAACCCTAAGCGCTTTAGGCTCTATCAGTGAATTGTCTCCTTTCTTCCTCCTAGAGGAATTTATATCACCCTTGCTAGCATCCCTAATTTAGTTAAAGTTTATCTGTAATCTTTCCCTTGTATTTTACCTCGCATTGTCACAGTCCCCCATGTTAATCTCGATTGCTTGTAAAACAAAACTTTCTGGTAATTCTGAACTTGTATTGATACTGCTTTGTATTTGAAGTGCTGTATATTTGTACTTGCTTTTCTGTTTCCCCTATAGCCTGTTACCATAGCGCGATGTTCTTTGGTTAAACACAGAAAGACCATTAATACTATGCTCCTAATATTTGGGAGTTGGTTGACTCTGAAATACATCTGCCCCTGGGCATAATTACTTGATCATAACTACTTGACTCAGGATTCAGTTTCTGTAGTTCCTAACACCCCAAAGGGAAGGTCCCGCCGTGGGACTGGGATGGACCCGGGGCAAGTGGCAAAACTACCCAGCAGCGAAATGGGACATTCTAGAAAGAATAAATGCATGGTTTTCATGCAAACTGTTACAACTTTAGAGACAGGACCCCCCTGGGGAAGGGCTAGCTGAACTGGCCTGAGGACTTAGTCTGGGATTTACGGTAAAAGCCTTGCTTGCCCTCAGAGCCCAGACAAAAAAGTGTTTAAGGCCCTGTCTGCTCTCAGCCCAGAGAACTAAGTGTTGGGATTTTTGCCTCTTGCTGTGTTTATCCAAACAACTGCTAGAATCGATAACCTATACAATTAGAGGGAAACATAAGAGCGATACAGTTGTCCCTGGGAGACAGTGTCTTCTTGAGTTGATCTCCCTAAAAAAATTTCCTCTGCCAAATGTTTATCTATGTAAGTGACAATCACACCTGTGCTTACCTCAACCCCCTTCAGATGTTCTATAAGTATGCTAGCAACTCTGCATTAAACGGGCCGTTTTCACCATCAAACTGTGGTCCCCAGCCTCCTCATCCCCCCGTCTCTCTGTGTCTCTGTTGGGGGGCCCTGGGGAGGAGGGGAGGCAGGGAAGTGGCTCAGGACCACTGAGCGAACACATGTGTCCAGCAGCAGCCACCCTAGGGTCATTTTTGTGTTTACACAGCAGACAATATTCCCCATACTCTCTCTCTACTTTTGGGCATTATGGCTTGCAACACAGACACTGAGAGGTCATCATGTTTGGTCCATTATCTACATTCAGCATGCATCTCCCATCCCACCTGGTTCCTCCAGCCATCATTTTCTTAGTGATCCCTTCTCTATTCCATCCGCCTTCTCCCCTCCGCACTGCTGGTGGGAATGCCGACTGGGCCACAATTCTTTTTTTTTTTTCTTTTTGGGTCACACCTGGCGATTCACAGGGGTTACTCCTGGCTCTGCACTCAGGAATTACCCCTGGCCGTGCTCAGGGGACCATATGGGATGCTGGGATTTGAACCCGGGTCGGCTGCGTGCAAGGCAAATGCCCTACCCGCTGTGCTATCTCTCCAGCCCTGGGCCACAATTCTTAACTATAAGTTAAGAGCTTGATCTTATGCTGCCATGATCCAAAAGTAACGACGAAACTAGGACCCTGCTAGGGATAGGAAAGACTAATCTGGCCTGAGCACTGTAGTCTGAGATCGAGATGACCCCAGGAGAGCAATTCTATAAGCTTAATGCATCTCTTATTGTGTCCATACAAAATGACTAGTATGATGAATGTATGCTTGTTGGGCTAAGGAGAGGAGAAGCACACCTATATTTGCCTTTAGGCCAGTTGTCTTGCTGGATAAGAATCTGTCCTGGAAGTAGTTTCCCCTGAGGGAAGGACCTTACATCTGCTGATCGCATGATGATACAATCAGGCACCTGGGCTTGGTAGCTGCAGGGCATAGGAGCCAGGAATCTGTTCTCGCCCGGGTGTTTGTAAGCCAGAGCCGCAGGCGCCGGCTAGCCAGGCCGGCGGTTCCAAAACCCTCATGAGGCGTCTGTGGCCTCTAGAAGGTCGCAGGCATCAGATCAGTAGCACTAGACTGATCCCAGAAACTCGCGTGGTCTTGGTACAGGAGCCCAGGACACCTGGAACTCAGACCTTCGCCTCTTTTTCCCATGAGGCACCAGGAATAGTGAGGGGGAAAGAGGCATTCAGCCGCAAAAACAGACGGGGGCAAAAGCTCGAGAAAGTTCTCGAGTTCATCAGAAGTGTGGATGCTCCGGAGACAGTGCTCTCAAATGTTCACTGGACCAAGGCCAATGAATCCCAAGGGGGAAAACATGGGGGAAAATGAATAATTCATTAAGATAATATAAGGAGATAAGTAATAGAATAGTGGGCTCAGCAGGGAACGGAAAAGGCTAAAAATGGCACCAGTGACCTAGAGGCAGTGCTCAGGACATCATCAGCAAAGAGCAGGCAATAGAAAAGAGGCTGAAAAAGAATAAAGGTCATATAAGATATTTAATTAACAACAAACAGTAAGAGAAGCAGCCTTCGAATTATAGGTATCCTGAAAAAGAAGGAAAGAAAAGGTTCGTGGAAGAGAGCCTAGCTGAGAGCTTACCCAGATGGGGGAAAGACACGTGCACCAATGGGAAGCCCCCAACGGGCTCAGCAAGAAAGGACCCAGGACCCTGCTCCTCGGAGTCTACTCTCAAAACACAAACACACTCCTGAGGAAAGACGTGTGCACGCCAGTGCTCGCTGGAGTGTCTGGTACAGTAGCTAGGACATGGAACCACAGATGCACAGCGACAGATAAATGGATAACGACGCTGTGACACACACACACACACACACACACACACACACACACACACGGATATGATGCGAATAGAATGGGACATGCACAGTCTCAGGGTAGAACCACGCCAGTCGCTGCAACATGGGTGGATCTGGAGAGTGTCACGCTGAGTGGAACCAGTCAGGGGCAGAGGAGCAGACTCTTGTGTGTGGGAGCTGCAGAAACCTCCTAGGAGAAGGTCAAACACCCGGTGGCAGCAGAGACGCAGAGCAGGACTGGTCTGCAGTAGGAAGCTGGGCTCTGGGGCAGTGAGGGGGTCGGTCATGGCAACACGGGAGGGGAAAGGGCCAGTGATGGGGGGGCACTGGTGAGGGATTGGTGTTGGAACAACAGACACCTGAAACTCGGTCACAAATATCTTTGTAACGTTGTAATTCACAGTAATTCAATTTTCAAAAAATTTAAAAGATGCGGACATCCTTCACACAGCCCCTCTGGCCACCCCCCTGCAGACGCCTACGCAGGCCCACTCCTGGGTGCTGGGACTCAGGTGAAACATCTGGGCTTGGCTCCCGTGGCTGACACCTCTCAGCAGACCCTCTCAGCCGTGCTCCCAGCCAGGACGGGGTCCCTGTCTGCTCAGGTCCCGTGGCTCCTCTGTCACGATGGGTCACTCCGGGATTCCACCCAGCGAGCGGCAGCTGTGGCCGAGATGCCATTCTGGGTGGGCCCCTCACTGCCCCTGCCCCACGGTCACCTCCACGGCCTCGCAGCAGCAGGGGGCAGAAGGAGAGGGCAGCCACCACTCCCTTCACGAGGTTCCTGACAGAATTATGAAGGAAACGACAGGAAAGCTAAAGAGGTTCGGGACGTAAGGATTAAATTTCCCCAGAGAGAGGAAACAAAAGACAATGTCTGGAGATCCCCGTGCAGAAGCATTTGGGGACAGAGCATTCTGTTTGCGGGAAACTCAACCATCAGTGCTCACCCCTACACATGACGTTGCAAAGCTGAGGGTGGCTTTGTTCTGGCTCTAGGGGCACTCCCGGGGAGAGATTGGCAAGAAGAAACTGAGGTGCTTGTCAATATTTGTTGGCAAATTTACTTAGAGCTACGAGGCCTCAGTACGAAACGCCTGTGTCCCCTTTCCTGGAACTGCCCCGTGATTCTTTCTGCCCTCATAACTCCGCAGTAGTAAATTTTATTCCATCACTCAATGTCCAAATATTCTTTTGTATTTGCCCACTCGGTATCAATTTGATCTGTCAATACTGGCAATCCGTTGTCTGTCCCATCACCCATTAGTCTCAGAACATCTTGAACTAATTGACTGTGATTTACCTTTTGCGTGTATGAACGGGATGTACAGGGCAGTACCGCACCACAGAGACACACTGTGCGGTCTCAGCAGCTCCTCCACAAAACGGAGCTGAGGCAGCGGCCCCTCCCGCCCGGGGCTCACACCGAGCTCTGCGGTCACACCCCCAGCCTCAGTGTCCCTGGCTGCCCCCAGGACAGGCAGGACAGGCCTCAGGCTCCCTGTGTGAGCCGGGAGGGAGCTCAGGCGGGAAGCCGGGATGGGGCGGGAGGGGGGCTGGGTGAGGAAGGTCCCGAGGGAGGGAGGGGGGAGGCTCTGGGCCCTGAGCTGCCCTCAGGGGAGGCAGGGGCCTGGGGGAGGGGTCACAGTGCACGGGGTGGGGGCAGCCTGAGCTGAGCGAGGAGACGGGTCAGGATGTGTGAGGGGAGGAGCAGAACTCAGTGACCCACGGCTCCCCCTCCCCCGACGGTCACTCACTTACAAAGAGAGACTCAGCGGTGGCCTGGACAGAACTCCGTGTCCGTGCCCGGGAGAAGGGGACCAGCTGCAGGCAGGCGGGCCGGTCAGGAGAGTGCGGCAGGGCCCCTGCAGCCCCGGGCAGGGTGTGGGGCGGGAGCCACCACGGCATCATCAGCAAAGGTTCCCGCAAGTGTCCTCTGGGCCCTCTCCATGGACCTGCAGACACGGGCGCCTGGGCTGCTCCGACAGTGACCCCAAGGGACCCCAAGGCAGAGACATGCGGGCCAGCAGGTCAGCAGCCAGCTGGACCACGCTCCTTCGGGAAAACCCGACTGCCACAGGGAGAAGGGGCTGGGCCAGCACTGGGCACCGAGGGGCCCCTCACGCTCTCGGCTCCTCCCTCAGGGCCCCTCACACCCTCAGCTCCCCCTCGGGGCCCCTCACGCCCTCGGCTCCCCCCTCAGGGCCCCTCACGCCCTCGGCTCTCCTCTCAGGATCCCTCAGGGCCCCTCACGCCCTCGGCTCCCCCCTCAGGGCCCCTCACACCCTCGGCTCCCCCTCAGGACCCCTCACGCCCTCAGCTCCCCCTCAGGGCCCCTCACGCCCTCGGCTCCCCCCTCAGGGCCCCTCACGCCCTCGGCTCCCCCCTCAGGGCCCCTCATGCCCTCAACTCCACCCTTAGGGCCCCTCACGCCCTCAGCTCCCCCTCAGGGCCCCTCACGCCCTCGGCTCCCCCCTCAGGGCCCCTCACACCCTCGGCTCCCCCTCAGGGCCCCTCACGCCCTCGGCTCTCCTCTCAGGATCCCTCAGGGCCCTTCATGCCCTCGGCTCCCCCCTCAGGGCCCCTCAAACCCTCGGCTCCCCCTCAGGGCCCCTCATGCCCTCAACTCCACCCTCAGGGCCCCTCACGCCCTCGGCTTCCCCCTCAGGGCCCCTCACACCCTCGGCTCCCCCCCCAGGACCCCTCACGCCCTCGGCTCCCCCCTCAGGGCCCCTCATGCCCTCAACTCCACCCTTAGGGCCCCTCACACCCTCAGCTCCCCCTCAGGGCCCCTCAAACCCTCGGCTCCCCCTCAGGGCCCCTCAAACCCTCGGCTCTCCTCTCAGGGCCCCTCAAACCCTCGGCTCCCTCTCAGGGCCCCTCACACCCTCAGCTCCCCCTCAGGGCCCCTCAAACCCTCGGCTCTCCTCTCAGGATCCCTCAGGGCCCTTCATGCCCTCGGCTCCCCCCTCAGGGCCCCTCACACCCTCGGCTCCCCCCCAGGACCCCTCACGCCCTCAGCTCCCCCTCACAGGGCCCCTCACGCCCTCGGCTCCCCCCTCAGGGCCCCTCATGCCCTCAAATCCACCCTCAGGACCCCTCACGCCCTCGGCTTCCCCCTCAGGGCCCCTCACGCCCTCAGCTCCCCCCGCAGGGCCCCTCACACCCTCAGCTCCCCCTCAGGGCCCCTCACGCCCTCAGCTCCCCCTCAGGCCCCCTCACGTCCTCAGCTCCCCCTCACAGGGAGGGCCCCTCACGCCCTCGGCTCCCCCCTCAGGGCCCCTCACACCCTCGGCTCCCCCCTCAGGGCCCCTCATGCCCTCAAATCCACCCTCAGGGCCCCTCACACCCTCAGCTCCCCCTCAGGGCCCCTCACGCCCTCGGCTCCCCCCTCAGGACCCCTCACACCCTCAGCTCCCCCCTCAGGGCCCCTCACGCCCTCAGCTCCCCCCTCAGGGCCCCTCACGCCCTCAGCTCCCCCCTCAGGGCCCCTCACACCCTCAGCTCCCCCTCAGGGCCCCTCACGCCCTCAGCTCCCCCTCAGGCCCCCTCACGCCCTCGGCTCCCCCTCACAGGGCCCCTCACGCCCTCGGCTCCCCCCTCAGGGCCCCTCACACCCTCGGCTCCCCCCTCAGGGCCCCTCATGCCCTCAAATCCACCCTCAGGGCCCCTCACACCCTCAGCTCCCCCTCAGGGCCCCTCACGCCCTCGGCTCCCCCCTCAGGACCCCTCACACCCTCAGCTCCCCCCTCAGGGCCCCTCACGCCCTCAGCTCCCCCCTCAGGGCCCCTCACGCCCTCAGCTCCCCCCTCAGGGCCCCTCACACCCTCAGCTCCCCCTCAGGGCCCCTCACGCCCTCAGCTCCCCCTCAGGCCCCCTCACGCCCTCGGCTCCCCCTCACAGGGCCCCTCACGCCCTCGGCTCCCCCCTCAGGGCCCCTCACACCCTCGGCTCCCCCCTCAGGGCCCCTCATGCCCTCAAATCCACCCTCAGGGCCCCTCACACCCTCAGCTCCCCCTCAGGGCCCCTCACGCCCTCGGCTCCCCCCTCAGGACCCCTCACACCCTCGGCTCCCCCCTCAGGGCCCCTCACGCCCTCAGCTCCCCCCTCAGGGCCCCTCACGTCCTCAGCTCCCCCCTCACAGGGCCCCTCATGCCCTCGGCTCCCCCCTCAAGGCCCCTCACGCCCTCAGTTCCCCCTCAGGGCCCCTCACGCCCTCAGCTCCCGTCCTGAGGGCCAGGGCTGCACAAGCCCGGGAGTGGTGGGGACACTGAACCTCTTCCCAAGGGTCCAGCCAGCGTCTGGTGGCCACACTCTGGGGCGTCAGGACCACACACCTCTCCCCACTCCCAGTGCCCACCCGGTCATGGACGAGTCTCTGAGCCCATCACTGCCCACGGGAGGGCAGTGTGGCTGACAGAGAAGACTAGAAGGAGACCAGACCCTAATTTCAGAGAGGCTGGGACCCCAGAGCCCCCACACTGGCCAGGGCAGCTGGGCCCGAGGCCCGGGCTGCAGGCTGCCTCCCCCTGGAACTCGGGTCACTCTCCCCCCAGTGACCTGCTGCCCCAGATACGTGTCCCCTGACTGGTCAGAGATGGCCAGTCGGGCCGAGCTGAAGGTGGTTTCCCCGGGTGCAGCAATGTCTCCGGCCCAGAAAGTTCCGGAAAGACCCTGGGTTCCCGTCAGCAGGGCTGGGCTGAGAGCCGGAGGCTCGAGGTGTCCTTCAGCCTGTGGGGGGGAGTGAGCTTCCGGCCCGCGGGAGGACGTGGCTGTGTTCCACCGCAAGGACAGGAGACCCCCAGGGCGGGGCCCAGAGCCCCCCTGCTGGGTGCCCAGGGCTGAGCAGACAGGCCTGGGCCGGGTCGGCCGGCAGAGCAGGGTCAGCTGCCCTGGGCACAGTCTGGGCTGTGCGGGGAGGAGCCGGGGGCGGGCCCGAGCCTGGACTCGCGGGTATAAACGGGGCCGGGCCGGGCCGGCGCCAGGCCGCCATGAACGGCAGAGTGCTGGGGGTGCTGGGCCTGGCGCTGGCCCTGGTGGCCTCCGGCTCGGCCTGGGATGACGGATTCAACGACGATGCTCTGTGTGAGTGTCTGACTTCAGGGAGGGCAGGGACAGCGGGGAGCAGCCGAGGGGAGACCCGGGCCCCGGCTCAGGGTGTCTGTGGCTGAGGAGGGGCGGGTGTCCCGGCACTGCAGCTGCGTGCCAGAAGCGCAGTTTCTGCTCCGAGCACCACAGGGGCCACGTCAGCACCAGGAGCCCGACAGCTGACCGCCGGCCCAAGGCCCCTCCTGGCCAGTGTGGAGGTCACGTGCCCAGCCAAGTCGGCCTGACTGGCTACAGAGACTTCCCTGCTGCACTTAGTGATTTGCTAGAATGTTCCGCGTGCCCCCGGGGTCTTTATGGGCTCTGGGCACCCAGCAGGGCAGGGGCGTCCGGGTCACTGTCTCCAGCAGGCGCCCGTGACGCTTTGCTCTGCAGCCATGGCCTGGGTGCATGTGGGAGTCAGGTGGGGTCAGGGGTCCCCCCCCCCCCGCAGGGTGGCGGGCAGTGCCCCCTTCCGGTGCTCGTGGGAATCTCCCCAGAGCCCCCAGAGCCCCTCAGCCTGGACCCCCGAGCTCACGGGGACACTGCCCTGGTCGGGGCCTCCCAGAGAAGTCTGGGCCCCCGGGGAGGGGAAAGGATGGGCAGGGCGGGGTGGAGGGGCTGTGGGGGTGTCCAGCTGTGAGGGAGCCCAGGGAGGGGTGGGTGGGACGGGGGCGACACCGTGGAGGGCGTGAGCCTGGGCATCAGGTGTTCGGGAAGGGGGGACCCCCGTAAGGGGTGAGGGGGGGAGGCCGGCCCCGGGCTCCTGGCCTGTGCGGAGGGTCAGTGAGGGACAGTGCCAGGACCCTCGCCTGGGCCCCGCCCGTGGGGAACCCAGAGACTGTGGGTGCCGGGTCGGGTCGGGGGGCCCAGGTGTGAGCAGGGGAGCAGCACTGCAGCCTCCCCACTCACCAGCCGCCTCAGTTTCCCCTGCAGAGTCGTGGGCTGCCAGCGCGGAGGGCACCGGGGCGTGTGCCCAGCCTCGCGCCCGCTGACCAGGCTGCTTTGGCACAGTGGGGGAGAGCTGTGGCCTGCAGTACCAGTTCCGGGTGCCCTGCGTCCCCGGCGTGCACAGGATCGGGAGGTTGTACTGCAGTAAGTTCAAGTGTTGCTGGGACCCCGAGGCCCCGCCCAACGCGCTGCGCTGCTACCGGCACAAGGACATCAGTGAGGAGGCTCTCCTCAAAGACTTCCCGGGTAGGTGCCGGCTGCCCCGCCCGGCACGGCCAGGGGGTGGCGCCAGACACGGGAGCAAGCTTGAGACCAGGTGTTCAGACTGGACCTAGACAGGGGGTGAGACCAAGGGGCGGTGCCACCACCAGAATGACCCCGAGGGCCTGCCTGGGCCTGGCACACTGCCCCGGATGGGGACGGGGACCCCGGGAGAGGCTGGGATGGTTGCAGGCCACAGGACGGTCCCCACTCGGGGGTCCCCACCACCCGCCAACGCCCGCCTCCTCGGCCCATTGTCCCGCCTCCGAGGGCGAGACTCGGGCCTTGCCCAGCTGGGGGTGACTGCTGATCTTGGGAGTGACCCCCGCTCACGGGCCGGTGTTCTTTGCAGAGCTGGGTGAGCTGAGTGATGATGAGCTGCTGCTGGACGCGGAACCCTGACTGCGAAGCCCCCCGGACGCCTGCCCCACCCCCACCTGCCCTGGTCGCCGAGAAACAATAAAGGCCCCTGCTCGGCAAGAGACGGCTCCGTCCTTCCTTCTGGGGGCTGCGTCCTGGGTCCTTCCCGCCCCAGCCCGGCCCCTCAGCCTTCACGGGGCCTCAGGGGCTCCAACCTTAGCACCTGGCTGAATAGGCCGACTCCTCAAAAGCCTTTCCAGACTTTTCCGGCCCCTCTCAGGGTCGCAGCTCTGGGTGGGGACAGACGTGTTGGAGCTCGGTTCTGTTCCACCCACGCGCCCCTGACCACAGTGCTCCCGGGCCCTGACTCCCGGCAGTGGCTGGAGACCCCAAGCCCCTGTGTGGAGGGGCGGAGGTGCGATGCCTCAGCGCCTCGGCCGGGACTGCTCAGGCTATGCCCGGGGAAGGGCATGTGCGGGGGTGAGGGACCCTCAGCCCCAGGCTGCCTCCTGGCACAGTCTGTCCTCCCCGGGAGGACGCTCGTGCCATGTGCAAAGTGTCTCAGCCCCAGAGCTTTCTGCAAGCGTCCGCGGGAGAGCGGGAACAGCCCCTCCGGCCTGGGGGTCCCTCGCTGTCTAACTCAGGGCAAGCCTTCCCGTTGCTGTCGTGAGGACGCATCGGGGACATCTACTGCCGTCATTGGAAGCATCTATGTTAGAAAGGTTTTGTGAGAAACAGCCCAAAGGAAGGGAAGGGGCGGGGCGGGCGTCGGGCCTACTCCCGCCCAGCAGCCGCCCCTGTGGGCCCCCCCCCCCGCGCCCCCCACACTCTCGCTGGGCCAGCTCCCGGGTGGCCAACAGCCCAGACTGCCACCACCGAGGGTCTCCCCGGGCTGGGACCACCCTCTCCTTGGGAGACAGAGGGCCTGGGGGTCTCTGGGCCTTTCTGGCCCCTCGCAAGGGTGTCGCCCCGCACACACCTCCTGCAGCCCGTGGATCGCGGGGGGCAGCAGGGCCCGGGGAGGCTCGGGCGTGCAGGCAGGCAGGACTGGGACAGGGACAGCCCGCAGAGCTCTCTGGGTGGGAGTGACGTCCCCGCCCTGGCCGCTGGCTGCCCAGGGCAGGAGCAGCGTCTGTGGGTTTGAGACAGGGAGACTGAGTCTCAGAAAGAGCCAACAGCGGCCTGACCCCAGCCCTGGCCCGTCCACACATCCCCCCGTCAGCTCTGACCTCTGAACTCCTGACCCCAGCCCTGGCCCGTCCACACACCCCCATCAGCTCTGACCCCTGAATTCTCCTGACCCCAGCCCTGGCCCATCCCTCCCACACCCCCATCAGCTCTGACCTCTGACCTCTGACCTCTTGCCTGTTAGTCCTTCCCCTCCAGGCCCCTTCCCCCTGCCAATCACCTTGTCATGTCCCGTCCCCCAGAGCGGAGACTGCCCGACTCCAGTCCAGCTCCCCGTCCTGCCTCCTGACCAACAAGCAACTGTTGGCCTCCAGCCTTCCCTTCGTCCTCCTCCTCCCAGGGGCCCCGGAGGGCACTTCCCTACGTCCCCTCACCGTCCAAACTCAGACCCGGGAAAGCCTCTCACCACACCCAACCCAACCTACTCAGGAAGGGGAGGAGGAGGAAGAAAAGTGCCTGCCTTAGCGGCAGGCTGGGGCAGGGGCGCGGGAGGGGAGGGCAGGGGGGACGCTGCCCTAGGAGGTGGACGCTGCTGGAGGGGTGAGTGTGGACACCGAGTAACTGAAACCTGATCACCAGCAGCTTCGTAAGCGTCTGTCTTATAGTGGTTCCATTTTTAAAAATCTGTTTTTTAAAAAGAGAAAAAGGAGGGGCTGGAGTGATAGCATAGCGGGGAGGGCATTTGCCTTGCACGCGGCCGACCCGGGTTCAAATCCCAGCATCCCATATGGTCCCCCGAGCACCGCCAGGAGTAATTCCTGAGTGCAGAGCCAGGAGTAACCCCTGTGCATTGCCAGGTGTGACCCAAAAACCAAAAAAAAAAAAAGAGAGAGAGAAAAAGGAAATAAGATTTTCTTCTAACTTACCTCAAAAAATTGTAAGTCAGGTTAGATTAATATAACATGGAATTGTGTAAAACACAAAAATAAAAAGAAAAGGAGCACAGGCGGCGAGGCAGGCGAAGGAAGGAAGAAGGCCAAACTGGTTGCTCGATCGGTTTATTTCATGTCCATCTCCATTCTCCTCTGATTCTCCTCCTGCTTCTTTCTCCCCCATCCTACTTCATTCTCTCTCTCTCTGCCTCTCTCCCGGCTCTCGGTCTCTCTCTCGAACTGTGGCTCTGGCCCCCGTGGATCTGGCCCCCAACCCACTCTTAAGCCTAGTTAAATCTCCACAGCATGAGGGGGTTGGGGCATACACATAGGTGTGGTCAGCAATAGGGTAAGGTTCTTTTCCCTCAGGGGATGCTTCTCCTAGGACTTAATTCTCTTTTAGCAGGAGGATCCACCCAAGGGCAGAGTCCCATGAATGTGTTTCTCTTCTCCTCAGCCAGCAAACATATAAGAATTCATAATATTAATTATTTTGTATGGACACAATAAGAGATGCATTAAAGCTTATAGAATTGCTCTCCTGGGGCCATCTCAATCTCAGACTACAGTGCTCAGGCCAGATCAGTCTTTCCTATCCCTGGCAGGGTCCCAGTCTCATAATTACTATTGGATCATGACAGCATTTGTCTATGATCAAGCTCTTAACTTATAGTTAAGAATTAGGTACTTTGGCCAGGCCCATCTCGATGCCAGGGTAGCACATAACTCACCACTTGCCCTGGATCCTTCCCGTCCCACGTCGGGGACCCTACTTTGGGGTGCTAGGAACTGAGGGCAACTGAGGCTTAAGTGGAGAAAGCAGATGCCCAGGAGGGAATAATATTCGAGGCCAATTAAGTCTTAAGTTATAAAAACATAATATTGTCTTCTTGTGTCTATACAAAAAAGACATAGCTTTAAAGTAAATTATTCAAAAGGCATAAAGAGGAGAGAAAGGCAATGTTATAATATTCAGTGTCCTAGGAAGTTCTGACCTTACCAATTAACAGAGTTTGATTAAGGGAAGAGCAGATAAACTGGTAGAAATGGTTACAGATAAACAAAGGAATGGGAGTGACTCGGGAGCACTTTGATGGGTGTGACTGATAAACCTAAGCTCCTAGTGGCAAGGGAGAAAGGACAAACCAATGATATCCAACATCAATGATAGTATCGATTTGGTTAACATGAATCTCTAAAACTCGAAATTTAACTTACTGAGTAATCAGCCCTTCAGAATTAAAAAGCAGCCGGCCTGGAGAAAGAGTCCGTGAGAGACCCAGTACCCCGTCACGGCAGGAGGGCTGCCCTGCCCCCCTCTCCTCTCAGACTGGCTGTCCATCTTTTATTTTTTTATTTTATTTTATTTTATTTGCTTTTTGGGTCACATCCAGCGATGCACAGGGGTTACTCCTGGCTCTGCACTCAGGAATTACCCCCTGGTGGTGCTCAGGGGACCATATGGGATGCTGGGAATCGAACCCGGGTCGGCCACATGCAAGGCAAATGCCCTCCCCACTGTGCTATTGCTCCAGCCCCAGCTGTCCACCTTTTTTTTTTATTAATAGTTTATTTTTAATTAGTGAGTCAACGTGAGGGTACAGTTACAGATTTATACATTTTTGTGCTCATGTTTCCCCCATACAAAGTTCGATAACCCATCCCTTCACCAGTGCCCATTCTCGACCACCCGTAAACCCAACATCCCTCCCCCCCTCCCCAGTCCCGTCTCCCCCCACCCCACACTGCCACTATGGCAGGGTATTCCCTTTTGTTCTCTCTCTCTGATTAGGTGTTGTGGTTTGCAATAAAGGTGTTGAGTGGCCACTGTGCTCAGTCTCTAGTCTACATTCAGCCCGAATCACCCTTCCCCCACATGACCTCCACCACATTTTACTTGGTGTTCCCTTCTCTGAGTTGCCCAGAATGAGAGACCAGCCTCCAAGCCATGGAGACAACCTCCTGGTACTTATTTCTACTGTTCTTGGGCGTTAGTCTTATAGTCTATTATTCTATATTCCACAGATGAGCACAATCTTTCTATGTCTGTCTCTCTCTTTCTGACTCATTTCACTTAGCATGATACTTTCCATGTTGATCCACTTATATGCAAACGTCATGACCTCATTTTTTCTAACCCCAGCTGTCCACCTTTTAAAGAGCAGAACAGAACCGACGCGCCGGTGGTTCTGCCAGGACGGGGTGTTAGGCAGCTCTCAGCCCCTGCCCTGAAGGGGGCCGCAGCCGTCCACACGCGTGGACCCGTCCCACCACCACCCCCTTTGCTCTGCCCAGAGCTCAGAGACACTCTCCTGACAGTCTCCCTGGGCAGGTCTCTCCACCTGGGCTCAGCTGGGCCCAAAGGGGCGTCCACACGCCCAGGAGATCCCCGTCAGCCCCCCGGGGGCCGGGCACAGGCCCCTTCCTGTCTGACTCTTCTCCACGGACCCTGCAGGCCTCCCCCGAGGGGGGTCCAACGACCTTCATCACACTCGCCTCCCTCGTCTGTCTGCACTGAAGCCGTGGCGCACCACGGAAACTGCCTCGCTAACCGTCCCCTCGCAGAGAGCGGGATTTGCCTTCCGATGGTCACCCACTTTGGTGTTTCAAGTCAGTTCTGAATCTCTCACAAAATCTAGAATTTTTCAAATATCTGAGAAGACTTGAGCAATCTCAACTCCAAGAAAAAATTCCTCCTTCAATCTTCCCTTCTCAAAAGAACCGGAGTCACTTTCGAGTTGGGATAGATTCCCGTCTAGGCCCACTGCCTCTGCCTCGTAACCCAGCCCGTTTCTCGAGACACTCCCACCCGGCTGACCTAAGAGGCCTTAATGTTTCCTTCCTGTGCCGGCCGCCACAGCCGAGCCCTTCGGAACGACTTTACCTCTGCGTAGGAGCGGGCTAGCATGGCATGGCGTTGATCGGAGCACCTTCCACCCACCTCCCAAGCCTGTCCCCTTAGCAGGCACAAAATAGATGACTTAATGTCGCTTGCAACAGCAAGATAGCAAATGGAATTACGAAACAAAAATTCAGTAAAGGACCGTAACCATGCCACCGGACCCCACACCAGGCTGTTTCACTTGGGGCATCCCGGAGGGGGCAGGTGTTCAAACCACACACACGACCCGTATTTCAGGATTATCACACCACGTTTAATAGGGCTCGAAGTAGAAAGCAATCAATCTTAGTGGGAAATAGACTCAGAAATACACAAGACTCAATCTTTAACAGCATTTTAGTTGGATGTAGGATAACAGTTAGTGATCTCTTATAGAAGGGCTTAATGACCCCTGGGTGAAACACAACAACCTCCACACTCTTTTCTCTAAGGATACTTTTTTTTTGCAGCATCGTCAGTGGTTTTTCATAACAAACAATACAAAATTCATTATTTCAGTTCTGCTTTGGGGCAGGGGTTGGGGTTCGGGATGGAAACATCCAAAATATGGTGGTGGGAAGGTGTCATGGTGGTGGGGTTGGCGTTTGAATAGTAAGTGTAATCAAATGTTGTGCACGACGTTATCAATTTTTTTAAAAATTCAGTAAAAGAGAACTTGCGGTCATCGTGGTGTTACTGGATCTCACGGTGGTGTTGCTGGCGCCCTGTGGTCTGCTGGGCGGTTGGTGCCGTGAGCCTTCTGCATTCCTGTGAGTTTTGCTCTCTGACTTTCGTAGCTTCCACACAACCTCCCCCTTCAGATTTGCTCCGCTCCTTCTGGGCTGTCCGTGCTGTGGAATGTGGAGGTGTCGCACGGCCTCGTGTGTGGCCGCATGTCCCAGGGCCGGGGTGGGTGCGGGGGGGCTCGAGTGTCTGATCGATCACTTCTCTTTGGCATCTGTTGCGGGGCTCTGGGGCTGGGCCACCTATAAACCGTAGGGCGTCAAGTGTGGTGGGGGCTGCTGGGCTTCTAAGGGGGCTTGGTCTGGCCCCCGTTCCCAAAGGCACCCGACTCCCACCCAGAGGTGGATCTTCCTGGGACAATTCAGGTGGTTGACGTGGCCTCGAGATTAGTGGTGGAGCTCGCACCCGGACCATGTCAGAGCCAGAGGGTGTCGGGGAAATGGCACGTCTAGACAGGCACAAAGAGAAACCTACTGAGTACCGGGCCCTCCCACTGTTCCTCGATCCTGGCCTCGGTCTCATACTTGCCAGTGGAGTTTACGACTCAGCTTCTAACATCCACAGGTAATTCCTACTCCTTAAGAGATCGGGTTTGTTATCCAGACGACCTCATTCTTGACTCGGGCTGGCTATGAGTGGCGAGAGGAAACGCTCCACACCCTGGACTAGGTCTAACTGCCCCACTGTGCCTCCTGCGGAGACCCAGAAGTACTGACCGGTCCACTGTGAATGACAGGCTCCTTCAGTTGCTTCCTCTCTCTTTTCAGGGAGACCCACCCGTGTTGCCCAGGGCTTCCTCCTGGCCCGAGTGCCAGGCATGAGCCCTGCCACCGTGCTATGGCTCCAGCCCTACTCCCCTCCCCCGCTCCTTGCCCCACACTAACAGCCCGTACCCCTGTCCACACGACGGCAAATGATGATTCTGAAACTCCTCTTGGTTCCTATGTACGACCCTAAGAAAGTCGTCACTGCGAGGAGTAGGACAACGGCAGCGGGTCCGCCCTTCCCGCAGACAACGCCGGATCTTCTGGTGACGGGAGCCCCTCCCACTCCGAGGGTTGGTTCGTCTTTCCGTGCAATGACGCCAGCCCTCAGCAGCAGCTGCGCCTCGCCCATTGCTCCGGGTCACCTGATGTTCTCCTACTCAACTAGCCTCAAGGTGGCCCAGGCTCCAGGACCAGCCTGACTCCAGCCACGGCAGCAAATGTTCCCAAGATGGGTGACAGCCAGAAGGGAAGGATGTGGACGGCCACCAGAACCCCTCTGGCCACCCCCCTGCCGACGCCTACGCAGGCCCACTCCTGGGTGCTGGGACTCAGGTGAAACATCTGGGCTTGGCTCCTGTGGCTGATGCCTCTCAGCAGACCCTCTCGGCCATGCTCCCGGCCAGGACAGGGTCCCCGTCTGCTCAGGTCCCGTGGCTCCTCTGTCACGATGGGTCACTCCGGGATTCCACCCAGCGAGCGGCAGCTGTGGCCGAGATGCCATTCTGGGTGGGTCCCTCACTGCCCCTGCCCCGCGGTCACCTTCACGGCCTCGCAGCAGCAGAGGGCAGAAGGAGAGGGCGGCCACCACTCCCTTCACGAGGTTCCTGACAAAATCATCGAGGAAACGACAGGGAAGCTAAAGAGGTTCAGGACTTGAAGGCCAAAATCCATCCAGAGAGAGATTTTGCGAGATTCTTCTGCAGAGATGTTTGGGAATAAGCTATTCTGTGGACCACCTGCTCCTGATAACCCAACCATGGGACTCACGGTTAAGAATGACTTTGCCGGCCCAGACGAGATCTGGAGCAGCCGCACACAAAACGGCCCCTCTGCTCCTTAAGACTAGGACCCCGGAGGGCTACTCCACTTTGGGCTCCCAGCGGCTTCTTATAGAAATGCGTCTAGACTGTGAGCTGAGCTGCAACCCCATGCCGCCCCGGGAGGGGAAAGGTCTTTCTCTCTCGACCTCTCCTTTCTGAGGGGGTGGCAGCAGCGGTGGAGATGGTACCCACGTGGTGACCATCTCTAGAACCATCTTCTAGAACCCACTACCCAGAGGTATGAGCTTGCAGTGACATGGCGCATGGGAGATCTTGGGATGGGGGTGTTACCGGCACACTCTCCGCCCAGACGAGATCCGGAGCAGCCGCACACGAAACCGTGAACTGAGCTAAAATATCAGAAACCCAAAACTGCACGACCGCAACAGCTCATATACTCTTCACTCTCAGCAATGGAAAACAAATTATCAAATGATGCCTTTTCAGCAGGTTTGATTGTTGGGGGAAAATTCCAAATAATAATAGTGAGTTTTCTGTTGAAATATTGAATGTACTCAAAGTATAGAGAGAGTAAAGTGAAGATCATTAGCCACACAGGTGAGGGGGTGGTAGGGGGGTATACTGGGGTTCTTGGTGGTGGAACATGGGCACTGGTAAAGGGATGGGGGTTTGATCATTGAGTGACTGAGACTTGAACCCGAAAGCTTTGTAACTCTTTACACGGTGATTCAATAAAAAAATAAAAATTAAAAAAATATTACCATTTTGCAGGGTAAGGGCAGGAGGGGTTGGGGGATACTGGAGACCCTGGTGGAGGGAAGTGTGCACTGGTGGAGGGGTGGGTGTTCGATCATCGTACGACTGAAACTCAATCATGAAAGTTTTGTAACTGTAACTCAAGGTGACTCAAAAAAAAAAAAAAAAGACTTTGAGACATCCTGACCCTGAGCCAGGCTGTCTTTATCCGGGCAATTTGAATGGGGGCGGGTTGAGTTTCCCTCCCTGCCCCAACAGAACCCCGGCAGCCAGAAACCTCCAGAACCCAACCGTGCAGCCATGCTTTAGGCCGCTCGGGGGAGCCTCACCCCAGAGGGAACCATCAGAAAAAAAAAAAAACGGGATTGCGGAGACTGAGATCTCCAGGCCTGCTTGGATCAGGACTGGGCCTCCTCCCCCCAGCTCCCCAGTTTTCCAGTAGCTTGGTAGCCACACCCACAAACTGCCCCTGGCACCATGTAATCTCATCAACAGCCAAGATCCAGAGACTATAAAACAAAGCCCCGGCCGTTCCACCTCTCATACTCTAATCCACCCATGTACCAAAAGTAACACACATTGGTTTGGGTTTAACATACGTGCTTGTAATCTCTTATACAAGGGCTTAAATGGCTCCAGGATAAAATAGAGCAATCTTCACACACTCCCTCTTATGGTGGTGGGATTGGTGTTTGAACAACTTTATATAAATTTATTAAAATTAAAAATAAATAAATAAATAAGGACTTTGCAAAGTTGGTAGTGATTCAGTCTGGTTTTTGGGTAACTAGGAAAAAATATTTACTAGAAAATTAATTTCTTATCAATAATTGCAAATGATGTCCTAATTTTTTCTATTTCTTTTTTTGGGTCACACCTGGCAATGCTCAGGGGTTCCTCCTGGCCCTGCACTCAGGAATTACTCCTGGTGGTGCTCAGGGGACCATATAGGATGCTGGGAATCGAACCCGGGTTGGCTGCGTGCAAGGCAAACGTCCTCCCGGATGTGCTATGGCTCCAGCCCATGATGTCCTGTTTCAATGTAAGCTACACATGACGGCTCAGTAGGATGTGAGCCAATCTCCCATGACCTTCATGCCCTCTTGACTCTGGGATAGTAAACTCTATCACTGATCCCTGTATTCTTTTCTATTTGCCTGTTCAATGTTATATTTGATCTATCCTTTATGACAATCCCTGACTTTCCATAACCTATTAATTATAGAACATTTTGCCTGATCAAATCATTGCCTGTTGGAATATAGCTCTAAATATTTTAGGCCTGACTTTTGTTTGTCCTTTCTCCCTTGTTATAAAGACTTCATCTTTATCTGGTTATAATCTCTAAATTATTCTAGACAACATTGGTATGTCCTGTTCCCCTTGCCACTAGGAGCTTAGGTATATCAGTCACTCCCATCAAGGTGCTCCTGAGTCACTCCCATTCCTTTGTTTATCCATAATCACTTCTATGCTCTCTTCCCCAACTAATCAGCTCTTCCCCTTATCAGACTCTGTTAATTTGTAAGACTCTGTTAATTTGTAATTTCTAGAACAATGAACTTGTATTGTAAGTTAATATTGCCTTTCTCCTCTCCTTATGTCTTTTGAATAGTTTACTTTAAAGCAATATCCTTTTTGTATGGGCAAAGAAAGATAGTTGTTAATATGCTTTGGTAACATGGGATTTAATTGGCTTCAAATATTATTCACTCCCGGGCATCTGCTTTCTCGACTTAAGCCTCAGCTGCCCTTACTTCCTAGCACCCCCAAAAGCAGGGTCCCGACGAGGGACGGGATGGACCCAGGGCAAGCGCTGAGTTATGTGCTACCCTGGCATCAAGATGGGCCTGGCCAAAGGGCCTAATGCTTAACTATATGTTAAGAGCTTGGTCATGGACATGTCATGTCATGACTCAAAAGCAACAATGAGACTAGGACCCTGCTAGGGCTAGGAAAGACTAATCTGGCCTGAGCACTGTAGTCTGATATTGAGATGACCCCAGGAGAGCAATTCCATAAGCTTAATTCATCTCTTGCTATGTCCATACAAAATGATTAATATTATGAATGCTTATATGTTAGTTGGACGAGGAGAGGAGAAACACACCCATGGGATTCTGCTCTTGGGCGGGAGTCCTGCTGAAAGAGAATCTGTCCTAGAAGAAGCATCCCCTGAGGGAAATATTATTGACAAAACTACTGAGAAAATGACAGAGGAGCTAAAACGGTTAGGTTCTTAGAGGTTAACTTCATCTAGAAAGACTGTGCAGCATAGAGTCCCAAATCATTTTGCAGAAACATTTGGGAATAAAACATTCTGGGCCCCTTTCCTGATAACTTAGCACTAGTGACCCCCCCTGCCAGTGGCTTTGCAGAGCTGGTGGTGGTTTGCCCTGGCTCTAGGGGAGATTCTGGGAAGGATTCGCTAAAAGACAGAGTTTCTGCTCAGCATTTCTCAACGGCTGCCCTGCTTCCCTGTGGGCTGGTCTCGGGGCCTGTGTGAGACGCTCCTGCCCCTTCCCCGGGGACAATCTCCCATGACCTTCCATGACCTCATAACTCTTTAATGGTAAACTTCATCTCTCCCTGTTTCCAAATATTCCTTTGTACTTGCCCATTTATAAAATATTTGCTCTATCAATGGTGACAATCCCTTATCTTCCCATCACCCATTACGGGACATTTCCACGGAACAAACTCGTTGCCCTTCACATT
Source organism: Sorex araneus (assembly GCF_027595985.1). Taxonomy (NCBI): domain Eukaryota; kingdom Metazoa; phylum Chordata; class Mammalia; order Eulipotyphla; family Soricidae; genus Sorex; species Sorex araneus. The sequence goes on from NC_073303.1 coordinate 51,690,802, forward strand.
CTGGGTTCTAGGAACAGGGAGGGGAGGGCTGCACCCGTGCTGGGAGACACAGTTGTGCAGGTTCTGTCAGAGGGTCTCCCCAGCGTGCTGGAGGCAGCGCCCCCTCCCTCCTGGGCTCACACCGAGCTCTGCGGTCACACCCCCAGCCTCAGTGTCCCTGGCCGCCCCCAGGACAGGCAGGACAGGCCTCAGGCTCCCTATGAGCCCGGAAGGGGGCTCAGGCGGGAAGACGGGATGGGGCGGGAGGGGGGGCTGGGTGAGGAAGGTCCCGAGGGAGGGAGGGCTGGGCCCACGGGAGCGAGGGGGAGGCTCTGGGCCCTGAGCCCCCCTCAGGGGAGGCAGGGGCCGGAGGGGAGGGGTCACAGTGCACGGGGTGGGGGCAGCCTGAGGTGGGCACGGAGATGGGTCAGGACGTGTGAGGGGAGGAGCAGGGCAGCACCCAGTGTCCACGGCCCGGGTGCCGGGGGCCACAGGGCACCTCTGCTCCCCTCCAGGGCCACTGGGAGGGAATTAGGTTCCCTGACCAGGAGGCTCCCCTGGCCCTGTCACTGCACAGTGAGGACACGAGTGCCCTCTGGGGGAGACACCCCAACCCCCGCCCTGCTGGGACCCCAGAGCCCCCCACACTGGCCAGGGCAGCTGGGCCTGAGGCCCGACCTGCAGGCTGCCTCCCCCTGGAACTCAGGTCACTCTCCCTCCAGTGACCCGCTGCCCCAGAGACGTGTCCCCTGACTGGTCAGAAGACGGCCAGTCGGGCCGAGCTGAAGGCGGTTTCCCCGGGTGCAGCAGTGTCTGTGGCCTAGAATGTTCCGGAAAGACCCCGGGTCCCCATCAGCAGGGCTGGGCTGAGAGCCGGAGGGGCGAGGTGTCCTTCAGCCTGTGGGGCTTCCGGCCCGCGGGAGAACGTGGCTGTGTCCCACCGAGAGGACAGGAGACCCCCAGGGCGGGACCCAGAGCCCTCCCGCTGGGTGCCCGGGGCTGGGCGGACAGGCCTGGGCTGGGTCGGCCAGCAGAGCGGGGTCAGCTGCCCTGGTTCCCTGACCAGTCTGGGGCTGTGCAGGGAGGAGCCGGGGGCGGGCCCGAGCCTGGACTCGCGGGTATAAACGGGGCCGGGCCCAGGGCCAGCGCCAGGCCACCATGGACAGCAGAGTGCTGGGGGTGCTGGGCCTGGTGCTGGCCTTGGTGGCCTCCGGCTCAGCCTGCTCTGGAAAAGATGTGGCAGGTGAGTGTCTGATTTCCTCCCCTGGACAGGCTGGGGAGGGCCAGCCACAGCCGGGAACAGGACAAGGGGAGGACCTGGGAGCGGGGCCCGGACGCGGGTCCCGCCACCCTGTGTCAGATGTGCAGATTGGATCCTGGCACGACCCTCTAGGTAGCCCCTGCAGGCAGCCTCGGAGCTGGCCCCGGGCGCGGGGGCCCCTCCTGCCAGTGGGGGGTCTTGCTTCCAGCCAGGCGCATCCGACGTGCAGACTCCCCCACCCCCCCGTCTTGGACTGCTTGCTAGAAGCTTCTGCCCGACGCCTGGGTCTGGCTCATGGTTCGACACAGCCCCCCGGAGATTGGTCATTCCCAGAGTGTCTCCCGGCAGGGCTGTGGGCGCCAGGGCTGGGAGCGGCTCTCTTCAGTCTTCTGTCCTTCCCGGCGCTGGAAGCGACCCAGCCCACCGAGGGCCCGAGGAAGGGACTGCATTTGTTCTCTGACAAGGCGTCGCCCGGGGAGTCTCTGTTGTTGCAACACTTGGGGGGACAGCGAACGCTCTTGGGGGAGGAAGGGGGTGAGTGGAGCGTGGGGACCCCGTGACCAGGAGGGAGGGCGGGCAAAGGAGGTGCTGGGCTGTTTCCTTTGCTGAGGGAGCCCCGGGTAGGGCGGGGGGAGGTGGGAGACTCTGCACAGGGGCAAGTGGGTGTGTGGGAAGGGGGGCCCATGTGAGGCGGGAGGGGGAGGGATGGCCCTGGGCTCCCGGCCAGCGAGGAGAGGGTCGGTGAGGGACAGTGCAGGGACCCTCACCTGGGCTGTGGGTCCCCACTGCCCCTGGGCCCCGCCCGCTGGGGAACCCGGAGACTGTGGGTTCTGGGTCAGGTTGGGGGGCCCCTGGGGAGCGGGGGAGCATCCCACAGCCGCCCAGCTCACCAGCTGCCGCCTCGGGGTCCCCGGCAGAGTTGTGGGCTGCCAGTGCGAGGGCACGGAGGCGGGCATGAGGCTGGGCGCGGGTGCTGACTGGCGTGTTTGTGAACAGAGACTGCAGAGAAGGGAAAGAAGGGGCATGACTGCGAATCCAAGAGGCTCGAGGATTACACCTGCTGCTTCAACCCGCATTCTGCAGATCAAAGGTTCAATTGCTTCTACCTCAACGACACAGCTCGTGAGTATCTGTCCAGCGCCTGCCCCAGCCCGGCCCCTGGAGCCCCGCAGGCCTGCGCCTCCCCAGCACCTGTACCCGCCCAGGACACCGCCCCAGAGGGCCACGCCTCGGGCAGGGGCCCAGGGGCCGCCCGGGGCCGGCTGGGGCAGTGCCCCTCCTAAAACCCGCATCGCGGGCTGGGTCCCGAGTTGGTCCCTGGACAACTGGGACCACAAAGGAGGAGGCAGGGGACCCCAAGGGCGTGACCCACCTGGCCAGACCCGCCCAGCGGATCTGCTGGGGGAGCTGTGGGACAGAGGACGGCCGCCTCCCGGGGGCCACCTTTCCGAGGCGGCCCTGAGTGCGGGCCTCAGGAATGCCACGCCAAGACCCTCACAGCCACCCCTGGGGCCTGGTTTCTAGGGCGCATTGTCTCTGTGCGGGGGGAGGGGGGCTCCAGCCTGCCTGGTCCAGGGGGCGAGCAGGGGGGCCCTTGGGGGTGACGCCCTGTGACATGTGCTCCTTTGTGTCCAGCTCTCTCTCACAGAGCCCCGTCTGCTGCCCCCAAACTTCCTAATTGGAAAGTCAAGCCTTAGCCACCTGTTGCCCTGCCCTTCCCCCGCTCGAAGAACGGCGTCCAGGGTGGCTGCTCAGAATAAACGTCCCTGCTCGTCACCAAGCTGCTCCTGTCTTCCTTCCAGGGCTGCCCAGTCCTCTCAGCCCTCACCGTGGGCACCAGAGGGGGACGTCCCACGGGGTCTCCTCTGGCAGCACCCCAGGGGGCTGCCTTCCGTGGGCGGGTCCGGGTGGGGGGACACAGAGTCCCTCACGCCCAGGCTCCTCTGGGTGTCCTGGCAGAGTCACGCACTGGGAGCGTGTCCAGGGACTGAGTCCTCCTTCAGAATGACCTGCCCTCCACAGGTGGCCAACGCTGAACCCGATTTTCTCGGGAAGGGGGGCAGTTGGTCCCTCCCAGTCCTGTTCTACGTCACTGGCCACTAATCCTTCTAATGAAGAGAGTCGGGGCCCCAGTAGACTAGAGCACGTTCTGGAAACATTCCCGTGAAAATGGTAACACAAGCCCTCCAGACTGGGCGTCTCTCCCCAGGACACAAAGCCTTTCACTCAAAAGGGCATACACGCATACCGCGACTCACTGCTGCACTTAATACCATGGCCAAGAAATGGAATGCACATAGGTGTCCAACAACAGGTGAGTGGATTACGGAGTTATAACATGTGTAACACACCTGTATACACCTACAATGGAACACTTACTTTGCAGCTGCAAGGTTTTTGGGTTTTTTTTTTTTGGCTTTTTGGGTCACACCCAGTGATGCACAGGGGTTACTCCTGGCTCTGCACTCAGGAATCACTCCTGGCAGTGCTCAGGGGACCCTATGGGATGTTGGGAATCTAACCCAGGTCGGTCACATGCAAGGCAAACGCCCTCCCTGCTGTGCTATCGCTCCAGCCCCAATAGTTGCAAGTTTTGATGAAATCCTGCAGCTATGGGGTATCTGGGAGCAGAAGGTGGTTCCTGACAGCCCACAGCTGAGGGGCTCCAGAGTTTATTCAGGGTAAGCAACAGTTATATAGGAGCACAAGTTCGTGCAAAGCGTGGGAGAGGAGAGGACACGGGGTAAGGGGACGAGAACTCCTACTTCTGGACATGTGGGAGAGGGGGGAGCCCTGACAGCTAGAGCAGACAGAGCTGTCTGTCTTGTTGGTACCATCAGTGTCAGAGCTTCCTACCAGTGACTGTGGGGTCACCCGTCTATGCTGATCTCTGGGGGATGCCAGAGCCCCTGGCACCAGCCCCCACATGCAGGCGGGACCTGAGGTGTCTCACAGCCCCTGAGGACTCCAGTGGCTGCAACCTGGGCAGAACTGGGAGACGTGCTATAAGTCTAGGACGCTGGAAGAGGGACAAACGCGGCTGATCTCACTTCCCTGTGGCACGGCAAGCTAAGCAGACAAGGGAGTTCAGTGTGTTAAAATGGGGCTGGCTAAAATCTGGAGACAACCTGAGTGCCCAAGAACAGGTGACTGGTTGAAGAAACTGGTACATCTACACTGTGGAATACTATGCTGCTGTTAGAAAAGATGAAGTCATGACCTTTGCATATAAGTGGATCAACATGGAAAGTATCATGTTCAGTGAAATGAGTCAGAAAGAGAGAGACAGACATAGAAAGATCACACTCATCTATGGAATATAAAATAACAGAAAGGGAGACTAACACCCAAGAATAGCAGAGATGAGGACCAGGGGGTCTGCCCCACAGCTTGGAAAACAACCTCACATGCTGGGGGAAAAGGCAGCTCAGACAGAGAAGAAACACCAAGTAGAGGATGTTGGGAGGACCTATTCGGGTTGAAAGATGCATGCCAAAAGTAGACTATAGACCGAACATGATGGCCACTCAATACCTCTATTGCAAACCAAAACACCCAAAAGGAGAGAGGGAGCAAAAGGGAATGCCCTGCCACAGAGGCAGGATGGGGTGGAGGGGATGGGGTGGGGTTGGTGGGAGGGATGCTGGGACCATTGGTGGTGGAAAATGGGCACTCGTGGAGGGATGGGTACTCAATCATTGTGTGACTGAAACGCAAGCATGAAAGTTTGTAAGCAGGTAACTGCACCTCACGGTGATTCATTAATAAAAAAGAAAAAAAGAAAGAAATTGAATTGAGAAAAATTAAAAATGGGGCTGTGCGCGTTCCCCCGGAGATCTCTCCGGCCCGTGGAGAGACAACAGTGGAAAGCGCTCCTAATTGGGTGGATTCTGTGAGCGGTCCCGATCTGAAATAAGACTATTGAGGTTAGTAAACAGGGGGCCCAAGACGACACATGCTGATCAAGGGCAACTTTATTAACAGCCATGCTGGTTTTATACTTTTCTTAGCAGGGGGTTGGTACATAAGTTGTCAATCATCAGGGAAGTGTCTTCTCAGACCAAATAAGGAGAGGTTCGGGGCGTACTTTGGTGGGCTTACAACATTCTCCAAGAGTAGGTTGAGAAATAGTGGGGAGAGGAAGGCAAGGGTTTATCTGGCAGGAGCATCTGTCAGGAGGAATGCACAAGGCTTTTAGTGTAGAGGAAGGCATTCTACTTTATGGGCTTTTTGGGGTCTAGTGGTTACCTGCCCTGGGCTACTTTTACTTCTTGAGTTTAGCTATTTCCTTTGTCACAAGGGGACCTGTGCCTCAGGTCATGCAAAGCTGGTAATGGAATTTTCCAGTTTGTCCAGGGTAAAGGTTTTGGGGTCCTCTTTTGTTCAGGGTCCTGAACAGTCCCCAACAGGGCTGGCTATGTCATACCTGACCCCAGAGTCTAGGAAGGGGAAGCAAAGAAACTGGGGGCAGGTAAGAGGAGGCGGGAGCAAGGAGCAGGCTGGGGGCGCCAGAGCCTCTGACATTGGTGGCGGAGAGGAACCGGACAGCCCGCTGTCCTAACCACAGAAAACACGACTTCAGACATCAGCAGCCAAACCTAGACTGTGCCGGCCAAGGCGGCAGGCTAGCGGGCATGAGGGGCGTGGGGAGCTGACGGGGGAAGTGGGGCTGGGCGGGGCAGCAGGATTGGGAGGTCACATATCTAAAACTCAACTATTGGGGCCGGAGCGATAGCTTGGCAGGGAGGGCATTGGCCTTGCACATGGCCAACCTGGGTTCGATTCCCAGCATCCCATAGGGTCCCCTGAGCACTGCCAGGAGTGATTCCTGAGTGCAGAGCCAGGAAGAACCCCTGAGCATCGCCGGGTGTGACCCAAAAAACAAAATTAAATAAATAAATAAATAAATAAATAAAAACAAAAAATAAAACTCAATTATCAACAACTTGGTAAGTCACAGCTGCTGGGCTGAGATGCCCCTCACCCCCCTCGACCCCTCAGCCCACCCCGTCCCCGCTCCTTCTGAGGGGCCCCAGGCTTCTCGAACTCCAAGGTCAGCCCCTGTGACCTTAAACTCCCAGGAGGGACATTTAGGGGCTCTCAGGGCTCTGCTTTGTCAGTGGCAGCCGGAGGGGGCGTGTCCCAACCCTGTCAGGGAGACGCTAGGGAGGAGCCAGCCCCAGCCCCACCCCTGCCTGGAGCTGGGGGGGGGGGCGTTCAGAGAGGAGCAGTGTGCTTACTGAGAACGTTCAGGCACATTGGGCCATGGAGTCGGTAAGGCTTCCTCGTGACCGATAGTCAGAGGTGGTGAAAGCGTGTGGATACAAAAGAACCACAGACGGAGTCAGTTACACAGTTACAAGCCAGGGGGTCCGCAGGGCTCCACAGCCTGGACAGGCAGAACGGGCGCCCAGAGCACGTGCTCGGGACAGTGGAGACCCTGCCTGGAGCCCCCATCCGTGGCTGGAAGCTGGAGCAGAATCGCTGCTGAGTCCGCAGGGCCATGGGGACCACGGCCTCCAGGGCCGAGTTCTCTCTGTCCAGGAGCGTCTGCGGTGCCCGTCCCAAGTTTCTGCAGGAGACCTGGGGGTCCAGCTCACAAAGCTCCTCTCTGGAAGGACCTCAGCGTCCAGACCCGCCTGGGGAGCGATCTGCCACATCCTCCTTTCACGGTGTGAGTGATCGTAAGAGCAGGGAGGTGTCCCTGCATCGGTCACGCCCACGGAGACCACCCTCGGCTAGACCAGGGGGAGGGTATATCGGGTGGGCCCTGGCACCGCCTGTGCTTCCCTGCAGGCGTAGCTTCTGATCTGTCTCAGGATCGGGGCCGGAGGTACCTGGACGAGCAGGACCCGAGCCATCTAGGGGCAGGACGGGCAGCGTCCGGGGAGAGGTTCTGGCCGTCTGAACCAACAGCGGCTATTGAGGGTCCAGTCGAAGCCTCACGCGGGCTCCTGTCTCAGGGAGCCCGCGGAGAGGATGGCAGGGGTTTCCCCTCACTTACTCACTTGCCTCGGTTTCTCCGTTTCCTGGGTCACTCAGTAGAAACCGCTGTCGGGCGGGCTGGGTTGAGGTCGTGGGCAGCTGCTGAGGGACCCGTTGAAGGTGAGTCCTTTTGCCCACCGCCCTGGGCAGTGACCTGGGCCGGGGCTGTGGTGACATGCCGCCGTGTTGTTAGCTTGAAGGGAAAGCTGTGGGGGAGATCACCGGAGCTGGGAGTCTGTGGGAGAGAAATAGGCCTGCTGTGCAGGGGAGAGGCAGACGGGAAGCCTCACACAGCCAGCCGGGTCCCTCCCTGACGCTCCATATGGCCCCAGAGCGTCGCCAGGTGCCCAAGGAAGTCCTTGGCACCAGCGGGTGCAGCTCCCCAAGCAAAAGTTTAAAAATAATGATCAAAAGAAACAGGTCTGCGAGCACGTCCAAGGCCATGCGGGAGGCCTGCCCTTTGCCCTTCGCCCTTCGCCGTGAGTGACACCCTGAGCGGTGTAACTGGAGCCAAGTGGGGGCCTTGGGGGTCCCCGTCTTCCCGTGACTGGCTGTGTGTCGTCAGCTGAGGGCACAGAGCCTGTCCACAGCCCCGTCACCACGAGCTCACCCAGTGCCCAGCCTGACAGACTCCGATTAAGTCCTGGAAGCGATGAGCTGGCGACAGCACTCCTGGGTACTGTCTCCTGGCTGCAACCCTGAGGCAGGCTCGGGGAAGGGCGGCCAAGCTCCCGCCCTCCGTCGCCCGGCTGGACCAGCCACACCCCCGCAGGCCTGCCACGCCAGGGCCCAACGCCACTGCCCCATAACTGCACTCTGCAGAGCCACCAAACTGGCCCAAACTCCCAGTCACCAGCCTTCAGGCGGAGAACTCTGGGGTCTTCTCAGAGTGGGAGCGGACAGCATCTCCCACCCCACCCCTGTACAGCCACACCAACACCTCATAGCCGCCGCTATGTAAACTCCTGGACAGGTTAAATATTCTGGAGTTTCTGCAGCGTGACACTTCCAAATTCCACAACACTGACACCCAATCAAAGTGCACCAAATCCAAGGGAAAATGACAGAGAAGCTAACTGAGCTCGATGAACAAAAAGAGTAACACGGGCCGGAGCGACAGTACAGCAGGGAGGGCGTTTGCCTTGCACATGGCCGACCCGGGTTCGATTCCCTACATCCCATAGGGTTCCCCAAGCATCGCCAGGAGTAATTCCTGAGTACAGAGCCAGGAGTAACCCTGAGCATCGCCGGGTGTGACCCAAAAAGCAAAAAAAAAAAAAAAGAGAGTAACAACTAGCAGCAAGAGCCTCGCAAACCCTCAGACCAAGACTTAATTGTGAGATATAACAATTTTCACAAATTTTCTTTTACTGAGGTATATTTTCGCTAATTCCATTAGCCATTAAGTTGCAACAAGCAATATAAAAAATTATTTTGTACCTGCTAAGGAAGGCAGCCTTGAGGGGTGAATTGGAAAATGGGACAATGGTGATGGGACTGGTGCTGAATATTGAATGCCTATAGCAACTGCATCACAAACAACTTTCTAAACGGTCGTGTTTAAATGAAGGGGAAAATATTTTTGAATAAATAAGGAGACCTACTGCATCCCTCCAAAAAATACGTGAGGGAGCAATTCTGCGATTTAGAAAAAGACAAGGTGGCTGGTCAGTAGGGAAGCAGAGCGGCCGTCATGTGAGCAGGGCCGTGGGCTGGGAACTGCCTTGTCTGCAGACTCTGGGCCCCTCTGGTTCTGGGCAGGATTCGGAGCTGGATTGGGTTCGGGTGTCCAGGTCCGGGCGTCCGCCCTGCACACACACCTCGGAGCCCGTGGAACACGGGTGTCAGCGGGACCCGGCACCCAGCTCCCGAGAACCAGGGCAGACGCAGGCGCTCATGCTGGCAGGGACACGGCCTTCAGGGACAGGCCCCGGAGCTCTGGATGGGAGTGACACCCCCACACTGACCACCGGCTGCCCACTGGGACCCTGGGAGACCCCCGAGTGGGCCCAGGGCTGTCTGTCCCCTGTCCCCCGCCTGAGGGACAGAGGAGGGTCGGGGATCGAGCACTGCAGCTCACCTGCACCATTGGTGTGCCACAAAGGGGTCCCGGCAAGCAAAGTCAGCTGGGCAGCAGCACGGGCAGGCCAGGCCAGCTGGGGCAGGTGGACCCTCACCTTTTCCCTGACCTAGAAGGCAGAAGCATCCCTTTCCCCCGTTCAGCTTTTTCACCAAAAATTATTAATAGCACTGTAGCACCGTCCTCTCATTGTTCATCGATTTGCTCTAGTGGGCACCAGTAATGTCTCCATTGTGAGACTTCTTGTGACTGCTTTTGGCATATCGAATACCCCATGGGTAGCTTGCCAGGCTCTGCGATCAGGGCGGGATACTCTCGGTAGCTTGCCGGGCTCTCCACAAGGGATGGAGGAATCGAACCCAGCTCAGCCACGTTCATTATTAATAAAATTATTAATGATGATAGCTAATTTTATTTTTATTTAATTTTGTTTAATTAATTTATTTATTTAGGGCCACAACCCACGATGCTCAGGGGTTACTCCTTTCAGTGCTCAGGGACCATATGGGATGCCGGGGATTGAACCCAGGTTGGCCGTGTGCAAGGCCAATGCACTCCGTGCCATACTTTTGCTCTGTCCTCAAACATCCCTCTGCCCCCTTCTTAGTAACTGTAGCGAGCAGATTCACTGCACCTTAGTGAGAATGTAGCTTGCAGGTTGGTTTCAATACAAAGTAGGAACTGACTGTCTACATGGCTCAGTTGACCATGTGCAGGAACATTCCGGCAAGTTCTAGATCTGAGCACGCTGGGCCCCTGTGCACCTGGCCCCACCCTGCCGACTCTCTTGGTTTGGATGAGTCAATGTCCTGTGGTTTAGGTGGGCTTGAGCTGAGAAGGAGCCACCACACCCGCTTTTTCCGAGTAGAAACTGGGGCTTGGCTCGGCAGGGGCTTGGGCGGGGGAGTCCGGGGCCCGGCCGTCCCGTCACTGGACTCTGCTGGTCACTCTGGACGTGGGGCTGGGGGCGAAGGGTGTCCTCGCTCCCTGGGCAGAGACTCGACCTGGGGAGCTGAGTGCCCACTTCTCCCAGGAGCCCATACCCTGGTGCCCCCGGGCACGGCCGTGGGCACGTGGTACCCTTGGCGATGGCGCGAGGGGGCTGGGGCCATGTCTGCGGCGTGTGCCAGCTGTCCCCGCGGCTGAGGCTGGTCTGGAGTGTCACTGGCTCCTGGGGCCCTCGCCCACGGGCCTGCCCGCTCAGGCCCCGCCACCCCCGGGGGGCGGGTACCAGGCGAGGCTGCCCCATGGGCCGGGCGGCCATGCTGTGGGCGTCCGGCCTGCCCTGGCCACAGGCTTGGGGCTGCCCATCCAGGCAGGCTCAGGAGCCCAGAAAAAGGCTCGGGCCCAGGACCGGGGGCGCCCCTGGCCCCCTGACCTGGCCTCAGCCGAGTTCGCTTGGTCAGTACTGACTGACCACTGCCTGGGGTTCCCTAGGGGACGGGGCTGTGTCGTAGGGTCCAGGGCTGGGCCATGCACCCTGAGTGGAGGCCGGTGCCGTGCTGGACAGCGTGACGGCAAGCAGCTGGCCCGTCTGCAGAGGGTCGGTGAGACGGCCGCCCCGCAGGGCGCAGGATCCGCCCTCCAGGACATGGGCCCGGGTGCTGGCTGCCGGGCAGTGACTGGTCACTGGGAACTGGGTCTCAGCTTCCAGGACCCCAGGGCTGTGTGGGGCCCATGGACACAGCCTCCCTGGGGCTCACTGCCCCACCCTTTGGGCAGGCTGGCTCGGTGGCCGCTCTCGGCCCCGCCTCAGGGATCCCCGGGGTCCATTGTCCTCCCCCCATCTCCTGTCCGTCTGCCTTGGGTCGCCGCAGTGCTCAGAGCACCCGAGGGCCTGTGGGGAGGAGCAAGGCCCCAGCACGCAGGGTGGGACAGTCTAGAAGGGTCCCCGCGACACTGCCCAGAGTGCAGGGAGGGGCGAGCGGGAGGCGCGTCCAGGGCAGGAGGTGTCCCTGGGGGTGTCCGGAGGCGTCTCCCTGCCAGAGAGGCACGAGGGGGGCTGAGGGGAGGACCCCACAGTCAAGGCGACCTCTCAGTCCGTGGGGACCGGGGTTGCCGGGAGACTCAGTGTGGACACGATGGCCCCGTCCCAGGGGCCCCAGAGACAGGTCAAATGCCGGCTGGGTGCGTCCTGACCCTGTCCTCACCCCTGGGACAGTCTCGTCCTGGCCCCCGGGGCCGCCCGCTGCTCCCACGGTCAGTCGCTGTGTTTCCATGGCCACAGTCACCCCAGAGAAGGGACCGCTCGGACCCCGAGCTCTGCCCGTGCTAGGCTGTTGGGGCGGCCTGGCGGAGCCTGGGCCCTCCCATGGCCCTCCCTGGGCATCCCGGTGCTGAACTACCCACAGGGGTGAGGGGCTGGGCCCACAGTCTGGGCATCCAGGGGTCGAGACCACCCTCAGGGCCTTCTCTGGGAACAGGGTACTGGAAGCACCCGAGTTCCAGGTCAGTCCTGGTGCGGTGTGGGCAAGGGTGCCCACGGGCAGAGCAGACCTGACCTCGGGTGTCTGTCCCTCACCCAGAGCAGGTGCCCACCCAGGAGCCCGCCGGGCGCTGAGGTTGGAGACTTGGAGACCCATGAAAGCTGAGGGGACAGAGACGGGAAAGGAGCCACCCAGGCCATGGCCCCGGGAGGGAAGACGAGTGGTCTCATGTGAGCAGGGGCCTTTATTGTTTCTGGGGGGCCGGATCCACCCTCAGCCACAAGGGCAGGGTGGGCACTGGGCTGGTGCTGTGGCAACAGGTCCGGCTTCTTCATATTCATATTCTTCCACTGGGCAAAAAGGCACATGTCACCGGCGTCACCCCCAAGGGCCCCCTGCTCACTGCCCCCTGGACCAGGCAGGCTGGAGCCACCCCCCGCACGGAGGATGGACAATGTGCCCTAGAAACCAGGCCCCAGGGGTGGCTGTGGGGGTCTTGGCGTGGCATTCCTGAGGCCCGCACGCAGGGCTGCCGCGGAAAGGTGGCCCCCGGGAGGCGGCCGTCCTCTGTCCCACAGCTCCCCCATCAGATCCGCTGGGTGGGTCTGGCCAGGTGGGTCACACCCTTGGGGTCCCCTGCCTCCTCCTTTGCCGTGGGACCAACTCGGGTTCTAGGAGGGGCACCGCCCCAGCCAGCCCCGGGCAGCCCCTGGCCCCTGCCCGAGGCGCAGCCCTCTGGGGAGGTGTCCCGGGTCCAGCCCTAGGGGCTCCAGGGGCCCTACCGGGGCAGGTTCTGGGGACACTCACAGGGCAGGGCCTTCGGCCTGTAGCAGTTCATGCCGCCGGGGGGCGCGTTGGGGATGATGCAGCACCGGAAGCGCCTGCAGTTGTTCTCGTTGATTCTCGGGACCCCGTCCAGGCACGGCTCCCTGGGCCAGTACTGGATGCTGCACTTCTTCCTCACTGCTCCCAAAGGTCTGGTCAGCCCCTGCCAGAGGGCGGCCCCCTGCACCCGCTGCCCTGCCCACCCCGTGGCCACCGCAGGGCCCATGTCCCTCGCCTGCCCAGGACGGGTGCCCGCTACTCACGTCGCTCGATCGACTCTCTGACCAGCTTGGCGCGGATGTCATTCCCGTCGGCGCTGGCGAGCAGGGGGGAGGCCAGCAGGACGGCCAGCCCCAGCACTCTGCCATCCATGGTGGCCAGACGCTGACCCGGCCCAGACCCGCTTATACCCGCATGCCCAGGCTCAGGCCTGAGTGTTGGGCCGGACCTGCCCTCGGCCCCGCCCCTGGCTCCTCCCCACACAGCCCCAGACTGTACCCAGGGCAGCTGCCCCCCCTCCCCACACCTCACCCCACTCTGGACCTCCCCACTCTGGACCTTCCTCACCCAGCCCCCCCTCCCGCCCCATCCCGGCTCACACAGGGAGCCTGAGGCCTGTCCTGCCTGTCCTTGGGGCAGCCAGGGACACTGAGGCCGGGGGTGTGACCGCAGAGCTCTGTGTGAGCCCGGGAGGGAGGGGCTGCTGCCTCCAGCACGCTGGGGAGACCCTCTGACAGAACCTGCACAACTGCGTCTCCCAGCGCAGTGCAGCCCTCCCCTCCCTGTTCCTAGAACCCAGAATGTGAAGGGCAACGAGGTTTTTCCATAGAAATATTCTGTAATGGGTGATGGGAAGATAAGGGAGTGTCACCAGTGATAGATCAAATATTTTATAAACGGGCAAGTACAAAAGAATGTTTGGAAACAGGGAGAGATGAAGTTTACCATTAAAGAGTTATGAGGTCATGGAAGGTCACGGGAGATTGTCACCGGGGAAGGGGCAGGAGCGTCTTGCACAGGCCCCGAGACCAGCCCACAGGGAAGCAGGGCAGCCGTTGAGAAATGCTGAGCAGAAACTCCGTGTCTTTTAGCGAATCCTTCCCCAGAATCTCCCCTAGAGCCAGGGCAAACCACCACCAGCTCTGCAAAGCCACTGGCAGGGGGGGCGCTAGTGTTAAGTTATCAGGAAAGGGGCCCAGAATGTTTTATTCCCAAATGTTTCTGCAAAATGATTTGGGAATCTATGCTGCACAGTCTTTCTAGATGAAGTTAACCTCTAAGAACCTAACCGTTTTAGCTCCTCTGTCATTTTCTCAGTAGTTTTGTCAATAATCTGATGACTAGAGGTGGTGGGCCACTTTCCCTATCTGCTGCCTGACTTTTTCTGTCTCTGTAAATATATGGATGTTCAACTTATCCTCTGAGTATCACCTGTCCTGGGGAATGTTTCACGTGCACCAGAAAATACTGTGTATTTGGATTTGGGGGGCAGAGGGCCGGTATCACTTGTATCACTTGTCATCCCGTTGATCCTCAATTTGCTCTCTTATGAGTGCTCATTTGTGGAGGAATTCCCGGTAGGGCAATTAAAAAGCAAGTCGTGTAGAGTCAGTTAGCGTTTGTGAAAAACATAAGGGGGCCCTGAGCTCCCGCAAGTTCACAGGCATAGGGAGGAGAGTCCGCGCGGGGGCGGGGGGAACAGCTGACTGGGGGAGGTTCCTGTCATCCTCTTCTTAACTTCACCTTGTCCAGGGCACGGCGGCTCCTGGGACGGTGTGCTGGTCCTGAGGACACGGGGACAGGCAGAGGATACCTTCCCCGGAGTCCTGAGAGCTCGAAGGCTTGTCGAGAGACTCGCCCGGTGAGGCTGGCTCAGGGGTCGGGCTCTGAGCAGCCCTGAGGAGGGACTGTCCAGAGACGGGGCGGCCCTGGGAATCTGTCCCGACTTGGTTTCTCATAAGCGAGTGGGAAATATCATTTCAGAAGTTCACTGGGAGGCCGTTCGCCTGTGTGAAGTCTGCGGTCCCGTGAGGGACCCAGATGCCTGCTCCAGGTGTGCAAGGCCGGGGCCCTCTGTGGGCACAGTCCGTGCTCTGGGGCAAGGAGGGCGGAGTCTGCTGGTCCTGTCCAGGCTGAGAGGAGTAGACGGAGGTTGTCGAGAGTGACGGGGCAGAGGTGCCGGGCAGTCTCTGTCACGTGTTCCCGTCTAAGTGCTCACTGCTTCAGGGCCGGAGTGATAGCACAGCGGGGAGGGCGTTTGCCTTGCACACGGCCGACGCAGGTTCAATCCCCAGCATCCCATAGGGTCCCCTGAGCACCGCCAGGAGTAATTCCTGAGTGCAGAGCCAGGAGGAACCCCTGAGCATCGCCGGATATGACCCCAAATCATCCCCCTCCCCCTAAAAAGTGTTGGCTGCACTTGGTTGTTTCAATGGACTGTGGCCCTTCCGTGAATGGGTGGGTCTACGAGGGGGCCGTGACAGTAGGTGACTGAGGATGCAGGACAGGATCACACCTGGGGTTGTCATACATTGAAGTTCCTGAGCTTTGGAGCAAATATTGGAAGAGCTGTTAGCTGTTCCACGGGTGAGATCAACTGTGGGACCAGACGGATCAGGGAGGGGAGCAGCCTGGGGGCGCTGGGAGGACAACAGAGTGACAGGGGCACAGAGGGGGGCGGGAGCGGGGGAGAGCGTCCGGCCCGGGGAGGGTCGAAGTGGGTTTATTTGCACCCGAGACTCAGTTACAGGGCAAAGAATACCACGTGGACATTAAGCCACGTTCCTTCTCTCCAGGCGTTTTCAGGGGCTGAGGCGGGAGCCCCCCTGTAGGATGACATTACTTTGTCCGCTCCTCCCTTGCCACAAGGAGCTTGTCCCAGTTTTTCCTGGAGTTTAGGCTTACCCCAGTCTCACCCATCAAGGTGTTCCCGAATCTCTCCCATCCCTTTGTTTAGCTGTAATCACTTCTCTATGCTCTCTTCCCCAAAACAGTTAATCCTCGGCTTTCCCTTAATCTGACTCTGCTAATTTGTAAGGTCAGACCTTCCTAGGACACTGAATATTACAACATTGCCTTTCTCCCCTCTTTATGCCTTTTGAATAATTTACTTTAAAGCTATGTCTTTTTTGTATAGACACAAGAAGACAATATTATGTTTTTGTAACTTGGGATTTAATTGGCCTCGAATATTATTCCCTCCCGGGCATCTGCTTTCTCCACTTAAGCCTCAGTTGCCCTCAGTTCCTAGCACCCCAAAAGCAGGGTCCCGACGAGGGATGGGATGGATCCAGGGCAAGTGGTGAGTTATGTGCTACCCTGGCATCAAGATGGGCCTGGGCAAGGTGCCTAATTCTTTACTACAAGTTAAGAACTTGATCATAGAAAAAATGCTGTCATAATCCAAAAGTAACGATGAGACTAGGACCCTGCTAAGGATAGGAAAGACTGATCTGGCCTGAGCACTGTAGTCTGAGATTGAGATGGCCCCAGGAGAGCAATTCTATAAGCTTTAATGCATCTCTTATTGTGTCCATACAAAACGATTAATATTATGAATTCTTATATGTTTGCCGGATGAGGAGAGGAGAAACACACTCATGGGATTCCACCCTTGGGTGGATCCTCCTGCGGAAAGAATTAAGTCCTAGGAGAAGCATCCCCTAAGGGAAAGGACCCTTACCCTTTGATTGTGACCACAGCTAGGTGTACACCCCAAACCCCTCCTGCTGGGGGTATTTAACTAGGCTGTAAGAGTGGGTTGGGGGGCGAGATCCAGAGATCCAGAGAGAGATCCAGAGCCGGGAGAGAAGCAGGGAGAGAGAATGACATAAACTGATCAAGCAACCAGTTTGGCCTTCTTCCTCCCGTCGCCTTCCCTTGACCAACAGCACACACAGTGGTTCCAGGGCACCGAACTCGGGCGGTGAGACAGAGCCGGGCAGTGAGACAGAGCCGCCCGGAGAGCCTGCGAGTGCTCGCGCCCCGTAGGCGAGCCTTAGTTTTTTACAACCCCAAAGGGCAGCACCTTGGGGTGCTCCTGGAGAGACCCCGCGGCATGCTGTGAGGGCTGAGGGGACTGGGATGGGGAGGGAAGGACCCAGGACGCAGCCCCCAGAAGGAAGGACGGAGCCGTCTGTGCTGAGCAGGGGCCTTTATTGCTTACAGGAACCAGGACCGCCCCTCGGCAACAAGAGCAGGGGGCAGGTGGGGGCAGGCATCCAGGGGGCTTCGTGGCCAGGGGTCCAGGCCCACGGCACCAGGCCAGAGCCCATCTTTGACCCTTTTGGGGTAGGATTTCTCTTCTTGGCAGGAGACGCTGGGGGAGGGCCAGCACTCGATGCCGTGGGTGGGGGTCCTGCCCAGACGGTCACGCCTGCCGGTGTCCTGCTGGGGTGCCAGGCTGGGCTCTAACCTAACTCGTCCTTGAGCTTGTAGCAGTTTGGTTTCGACAAGGGCACTTTGCGGAACCAGCAGCAGTGGAGCGCCAGACACAGCTTCCTTCTCAGTCTCGGATAGTAACTCAGGCAGGGCTGCCGGGACGTGGGCTTCTCCAGGCACTGGCCCCCTGTCCCCGGACAGCCCGGTCACCGCCTGGCCACACACAGGGCCAGCCGGTGTCAGACCCACCCGGCCACTGTGCAGGGCAGCCTGAGGACCCCCCTGCAGGCTGTCCAGGGGCTGCTCCCATCCTCCCACCCAGGGGCCCCGATATTCCAGTTACCCCCATTATTCAGGTTCCCATGGGCAGGCCCGAGGGACAATTGGGTCCCCAGCCCAGACAAGGGTCCCTGCCAGCTGAGTCCAGGGGCTCGTCATCCCCACTCTGGCCAGAGGGGCCTGACCAGCTGCTGGTCTTAGAGTCGTGGCTCCGTTGCTCGGGACAGGGACGGCTGACCCTGCTGGTCACTGTGCATCTGGGGTGACTCTCGGGAACAGGTCTGGGTGCTCACCTGAGCCTGACCCGTGTCCCCTCCCGCTGCCCTGGGCCCAGGCTGCTCTGGCCCCACTCCCTGCTCGGGTGGACTGTACTTGGGCACTCACGTGTGACCTTGCCCAGGACTCTGTAGGCATGGCAGGTGAGCAGAGTGGACGCCAGCAGGAGGGTCAGCCCCAGCACTCTGCTGTCCATGGTGGCCTGGCACTGGTCCTGGGCCCGGCCCCGTTTATACCCGCGAGTCCAGGCTCGGGCCCGCCCCCGGCTCCTCCCCGCACAGCCCCAGACTGTGCCCAGGGCAGCTGACCCCGCTCTGCCGGCCGACCCGGCCCAGGCCTGTCCGCCCAGCCCCGGGCACCCAGCAGGAGGGCTCTGGGTCCCGCCCTGGGGGTCTCCTGTCCTTGCGGTGGGACACAGCCACGTCCTCCCGAGGGCCGGAAGCTCACTCCCCCTCCACAGGCTGAAGGACACCTCAAGCCTCCGGCTGTCAGCCCAGCCCTGCTGACGGGGACCCAGGGTCTTTCCGGAACTTTCTGGGCCGGAGACACTGCTGCACCTGGGGAAACCGCCTTCAGATCGGCCCGACTGGCCATCTCTGACCAGTCAGGGGACATGTATCTGGGGCAGCAGGTCACTGGGGGGAGAGTGACCCGAGTTCCAGAGGGAGGCAGCCTGCAGGCCGGACCTCGGGCCTAGCTGCCCTGGCCAGTGTGGGGGGCTCTGGGGTCCCAGCAGGGGGGGGTTGGGGTGTCTCCCCCAGAGGGCACTCGTGTCCTCACTGTGCAGTGACAGGGCCAGGGGACCCTCGAGGCCAGGGAACCTAATTCCCTCCCAGTGGCCCTGGAGGGGAGCAGAGGTGCCCCGTGGCCCCTGGTACCCGGGCCATGGACACTGGGTGCTGCCCTGCTCCTCTCCTCACAGCGTCCTGACCCGTTTCCGTGCCCACCTCAGGCTGCCCCCACCCCGTGCACTGTGACCCCTCCCCTCTGGCCCCTGCCTCCCCTGAGGGTGGCTCAGTGCCCAGAGCCTCCCCCTCGCTCCCTCGGGACCTTCCTCACCCAGCCCCCCATCCCGCCCCATCCCGGCTTCCCGCCTGAGCCCCATCCCAGCTCACACAGGGAGCCTGAGGCCTGTCCTGCCTGTCCTTGGGGCAGCCAGGGACACTGAGGCCGGGGGTGTGACCGCAGAGCTCGGTGTGAGCCCGGGAGGGAGGGGGCGCTGCCTCCAGCACGCTGGGGAGACCCTCTGACAGAACCTGCACAACTGCGTCTCCCAGCGCAGTGCAGCCCTCCCCTCCCTGTTCCTAGAACCCAGAATGTGAAGGGCAACGAGTTGATCGAGCAAAATGTTCTATAACTACTGGGTTATGGAAAGTCAGGGATTGTCATAAAGGATAAGATCAAATATAACGTTGAACAGGCAAATAGAAAAGAATACAGGGATCAGTGATAGAGTTTACTATCCCAGGGTCAAGAGGGCATGAAGGTCATGGGAGATTGACTCACGTCCTACTGAGGTGTCATGTGTAGCTTACATTGAAACAGGACATCATGGGCTGGAGCCATAGCACATCCGGAAGGGCATTTGCCTTGCACGCAGCCAACCCGGGTTCAATTCCCAGCATCCCATATGGTCCCCCGAGCACCACCAGGAGTAATTCCTGAGTGCAGAGCCAGGAAGAACCCCTGAGCATCGCCAGGTGTGACCCAAAAAAAAAAAGAAAAAGAAAAGAAAAAAAGAAATAGGACATCATTTGCAAATATTGATAAGAAATTAAATTTCTAGTAAATCTGTTTTCCTAGTTACCCAAAAGCCAGACTGAATCACTACCAACTTTGCAAAGTCCTTTTTATTTATTTATTTTTAATTTTAATAAATTTATATAAATTTGTTCACCATAGTTCGTTACAGATAATATTCAAAACACCAATCCCACCACCATAAGAGGAAGTATGTGAAGACTGCTTTATTTCATGCTGGAGCCATTTAAGCCCTTGTATAAGAGATTACAAGCACGTATGTTAAACCCAAACCATTGTGTGTTACTTTTGGTACATGGGTGGGCTAGAGTATGAGAGGTCGCGCAGCCAGGGGCTTTGTTTTATAGTCTCTGGGTCTTGGCCATTGATGAGATTACATGGTGCCAGGGGCAGTTTGTGGGTGTGGCTACCAAGCTACTGGAAAACTGGGGAGCTGGGGCTAGGAGGCCCAGTCCTGATCCAAGTGGGCCTGGAGATCTCAGTCACGGGCTCCACAATCCTGTCTTTTTTCTGACGGTTCCCTCTGGGGTGAGGCTCCCCCGAGCGGCCTCAAGCATGGCTGCACGGTTGGGTTCTGGAGGTTTCTGGCTGCCGGGGTTCTGTTGGGGCAGGGAGGGAAACTCAACCCGCCCCCATCCAAGTTGCCTGGATAAAGACAGCCTGGCTCAGTGTCAGGATATCTCAGTATTTTTTTTTAATTATTATTGAATCACCTTGAGTTACAGTTACAAAACTTTCATGATTGAGTTTCAGTCGTACGATGATCAAACACCTACCCCTCCACCAGTGCACACCTCCCTCCCCCAGGATCCCCAGTATCCCCCCACCCCCTCCTGCCCTTCCCCTGCTCTATGACAAAGTCATTCTTAACCGTGAGTCCCATGGTGGGTTATCAGGAGCAGGTGGTCCACAGAATATTTTATTCCCAAGCATCTCTGCAGAAGAATCTCACATAATCTCTCTCTGGATGGATTTTGGCCTTCAAGTCCCGAACCTCTTTAGCTTCCCTGTCGTTTCCTTGATGATTTTGTCAGGAACCTCGTGAAGGGAGTGGTGGCCGCCCTCTCCTTCTGCCCCCTGCTGCTGCGAGGCCGAGAAGGTGACTGTGGGACAGAGACAGTGAGGGGCCCACCCAGAATGGCATCTCGGCCGCAGGTGCCGCTCGCTGGGTGGAATCCCGGAGTGACCCATCGTGACAGAGGAGCCACGGGACCTGAGCAGACAGGGACCCCATCCCGGCGGGGAGCACGGCCGAGAGGGTCTGCTGAGAGGCGTCAGCCACGGGATGCAAGCCCAGATGTCTCCCCTGAGTCCCAGCACCCAGGAGTGGGCCTGCGTAGGCGTCGGCAGGGGGGTGGCCAGAGGGGCTCTGATGGCCGTCCACATCCTTCCCTTCTGGCTGTCACCCATCTTGGGAACATTTGCTGCCGTGGCTGGAGTCAGGCTGGTCCTGGAGCCTGGGCCACCTTGAGGCTAGTTGAGTAGGAGAACATCAGGTGACCCGGAGCAATGGGCGAGGCGCAGCTGCTGCTGAGGGCCGGCGTCATTGCACGGAAAGACGAACCAACCCTCAGAGAGGGAGGGGCTCCCATCACCGGAAGATCCGGCGTTGTCTGCGGGAAGGGCGGACCCGCTGCCGTTGTCCTACTCCTCGCAGTGAGGACTTTCTTAGGGTTGTACACAGGAACCAAGAGGAGTTTCAGAGTCATCACTCGCAGTCGAGTGGATGGGGGGACGGGCTGTTAGTGTAGAGAGAGGAGCGGGGGAGAGTGGAGGCAGCCAGAGACAGCGGGTCGACCCCTCCGTCCAGAGAGGCAGAGTGGACAGCTCCCTCCGCCTGGGGTGGGCAAGGCGGACTTGAATCATGAACTACAAGCCAAATCACAGGCTGTGGTGACGAATTCAGCCTTCTGACGTGGACTGATGGTCTGGGATTGCGAAAAGCCTATAACTGACCAGACCGGCACGAGGGGACTCAGCACCCGGTACTGCCTTTGTGTGTATTTAGGGAAGAATGTCCTTGTTTTTAAAAGGTTATTACTAAACACTGTTTATATTTTGATTTTTATACTTAATTTATTAAACACCGTGGTCTCTAAAGTGGCTCACAGCACATTTGTTTTTTTGCACATTTAATATTCCAACACGTATCCCACACCAAAGTCACCTTCCCTTCCTTATTTTCCCCGGACTCCCGCTGACCTCCCCCAAGCATGCTCCTTTAGCAGGGACAAAATCATTTCTTTTATATAAGCTGTTAAACTAAATGGCTAGTGAAGTTATAAAAGAATTCTTCAGAAAAAACAACTGAGAACTGTTCCATCTCACCGTGGGTCCGTGAGCCCCTGTCTGCGGGCTCCGTAAGTGTCTGTTGCTAGTTAAGCCTCCGTGTGTTTCTGTTTGTTCACTGAGCCTCTGTGGCTTCTTTCTCTCCTGTGGGGCACTGCAGGGAATGACTGGGGAGCAATGGGGTCTCGAGTGAGCCCCCAGACCTGGGCGTCCCCCAGCACCCCGCAGGCCCCCTGGGCTCGGGGACAGGACTCTCCTCCCCCTCAGACAGCAGAGTGCGACAGCATCAGGGCCCGGGGCCACTGGGCGGGCTGGCACCAGGAGAGTGAGGAACCAGAACCCCTGGGCTACTGTTTTCAGGCCAGCGCGGGGGCCAGCGCGGGGATCGCGCCCGGAGGGTCACCCAGGCTCCCCCCTTTCCGCGTGAGGCAGAGAAACCTAAGCCCAGCAGCGCCCCAGGAGTCTCCCCTGCTCAGACTCCTGGGACACCCAGGGTGTCTCTCACGGCTCTGCACTCACCCACCCTCTCAGGGCGTCCTCCTTCCCCTGACACTGGGTGGGCCCACGCCTCTCTCGGCCGGTCCTGTGCACCCACGTGTCAGAACAACACTTTCCTTCTTCCTTTTCTTTCTTTCTTTCTTTCTTTCTTTCTTTCTTTCTTTCTTTCTTTCTTTCTTTCTTTCTTTCTTTCTTTCTTTCTTTCTTTCTTTCTTTCTTTCTTTCCTTCCTTCTTTCTTTATCTCTCTTTCTTGCTTGCTTGCTTGCTTTCTCTTTCTTTCTCCCTTTCTTTCCTTCCTTCTTTCTCTATCTATCTTTCTTTCTTTCCTTCTTTCTTTCTTTCCTTCTTTCTTTCTCTCTTTTCTTTCTTTCTTTCTTTCTTTCTTTGTCTTTCCTTCCTTCTTTCTTTCTTTCTCTTTCCTTCTTTCTTTTTCTCTTCTTTTCTTTCTTTCTTCCTTCTTTCTCTCTTTCCTTCTTTCTTTCTCTCTCTTCCTTTTGCTTTCTTTCTCTCTTTCTCTTCCTTCCTTCCTTCCTTCCTTCCTTCCTTCCTTCCTTCCTTCCTTCCTTCCTTCCTTCCTTCCTTCCTTCCTTCCTTCCTTCCTTCCTTCCTTCCTTCCTTCCTTCCTTTCTTGCTTTCTCTCTTTCTTGCTTGCTTGCTTGCTTGCTTGCTTGCTTGCTTGCTTTCTCTGTTTTTGGAGCCACACCCAGTGGAGTTCAGCTCTACACTCAGGAATTGCTCCTGGCGGTGCTGGGGGAGTAATGGGGTATGTGGGATGCTGGGGATTGAACACGGGTGAGCCTCGTGCAAGGCAAATGCCCACCCCACAGAGCGACCTCTGCACCCCCTCCGTGCTCTCTCCTGTCTAATGGGCTGTGCTCCTCCTGGGATATCAATGCTGTAGAGCTGGGAGGTGATCGGCGTTTGCTCCAGGAACAGCAGGATCTGCAGGTCGGGGCTGAGGGTGAGTCTGTGGGAGGTCAGTGTGGCTGCGGTGGGTTCTGGAAGGATGGACAAGTGGGAGGAGGCTACTCACTCCATTCTAAGAAGACCCCAGAACTTTTAGCCTGAAAACTGGAATTTTTACCTGGAATTTTAATCAGTTTAGCATCTCTGCAGAGGTTAGGCATGAGGCGGTGAAGCTGGGCTGTTGGCCCGGGGTGGGCGCGAGGTGTGGCTGCAGTTGCTGGAGCCCCCAAAAGGCAGGGACTCGCCAGACCCCTCCCAAGGGTGCCCTGGAGTTTCCTGCCAGACGGCCTGTGTGCTTGTGGGCTTAGTGCCTTGGCCTGCATCTCTTCCGAGATTATTCATGAATCTGGGCCGATGGGTTTACAGTGAGGCAGCGGTGGATGCAGGTTGTGATTTCCTTTAAATCTTCTGGGTAGAAAAATGTGAGCTCTGTCCTTGAGGTGTACATTGAAGTCAGACTGTGAGAAACGAAGGGATCAGATGATTTTTCACTGATAATTCTATTAACTCTATTGGAAATCCATTGATGTTTGTCTGAGTAGCAACAGTAATTATAGAAATGAATTGCTAATGATTTTAGTCGCAGTGCTGTCACTGTCATTGTCATCCCATTGCTCATGGATTTGCTCAAGCGGGCACCAGTAACATCTACAGTGTGAGACTTGTTGCTACTGTGTTTAGCATATCGAATACGCCATGGGTAGCTTGTCAGGCTCTGCCGTGTGGGCAAGATAGTCTTGGTAGCTTGCTGGGCTCTCCAAGAGGGGCGGAGGAATCGAAACAGGTCGGCTGCGTGCAAGGCAAACGCCCTACCTACTGTGCTATCACTCCAGCACAGTCACAGTGCTAATGCAGTTAAAGATTCTTTGTGAAAAACAAGAGTTGGGATAAAATTGTGGGGAAGGACAGGTGGAAAGAGACCCCACCTGTATCAGATGGAGGTGGAGAAGAAGCCATCTGGGAACACTGAGGGAAAGTGAGAGAGAGTGAGGATTCCTCTTAGCCTGGCAGCCTGAATCACCAGCACAATTAGGTTTTCAAAATTATATTAAAGAGAGAAGAGGCCAGGCGTTCTAGTGAGCAACGCGGCCGGAGAATGCTCTGGACCCAAAATCGGGCCAGCCACACCGGGAATCCAAACGGAGGAGGTACAGCCAGCACACCTTCTCCAGATAGAGCCCTGGCAACACTTAGCAGCAACTAACACGGCTCCGGGATGTGGGACTGGGACACATCCTATCCTAACCTCGCGGCCACTAATGCGGCTGCGCGACCTTTTCTAAAAACTGAAAACATGCAATCTTTTAATGGAAAACTAATTATCAAATGCTTCCTTAGTAGGGCTGTCTTTCCTGGGGGGAAACTCCAGCAACAATAGTAAGTTTTGTGTTGAAATATGGAACGTAATCAAGGTAAAGACAAAATGAAGTGAAATTCATCAGTTATACAGTTGGGGGTGGGGGACGGGGGCAGGGGGTATACTGGGGATTTTGGTGGTGGAATATGGGCACTGGTGAAGGGATGGTGTTTGAATATTGTATAACAGAGACATAAACCTGAGAACTTTGTAACTTTCCACATGGTGATCAAATAAAAATTAAAAAAAGAAGATAAAAAAATTGCATCAAAGAACTATAATTTACAAAGTTGTTAATAGCTGAGTCTTGGTCATATAATATTCTCGCACCGTGATTCACAAAGGCCTGATGTCTGGGTCTGAAGCATACAGTGTTCTAGCACTGTGGGCTGCAAGGTCATTGGTGATCCACCTTAGACATCCAGGGTTCCCCCACCCTCCCCTCCACTCTCCCCTTCCCTTCCCCAGGGAGTCCAGCTTCCCGCCCGCCACACCTGACACCCGACAGGCTCCTTTTCAAGTTTGGCTGCTGTGTGCGAGTGCTGTAGTTTGGATCACGTGTTTTCAATGTTGCTGGCTGTGTTTCTTCAATATTTTGGGAGACCTTAAGGAATAGAGACAGTAAGTCTTCCCTGAAGGTTTGCTAGAATCCAGTAGTATACCCGTTGGGCCAACCTTCTGTTCTTGGGAAGATTCGTAATTACGGGTTTGACATTTTTCCTGGTGATTGGCCCATGAAGGTGGTCTCTCTGTGTTCTGTTTTTGGAGATCAATGACACGATCCAAGAATCTGCTCCTTTCTTTCAGACGCTCCAGCTTAACAGCAAAAGCTGTTCGGAATAATGTCTCAGACCCGGGCTTTCTGGGGGTCTGCTGCAGTTCCTCTTCTGTCCTCTCTTGTGTGTGGGCTACGGGGAGACCTGGGACCTCGGAGGCTGTTGTCCGGGCTTGGGCTGAGGGCTCAGAGACACGTATGCAGTGAGTTGGCCAGAGAAACCATCCATGCAGGTCACTGACGGCTGGTTCAGTGACGAAGTTTATCCGGGGAAACAATAGTTACACGGAGGCCAAAGGAATGTGATACGTGCGGGGCCTGGGACAGGGGAAGGTCAGCGTGTGACTCTGTGGGAAGGAATGCGGTACACGGTTCCTGGTGGGAGGGGGGTCAGGTGTGTGGCCTCGTGGGTCACGTGGGATGAGTGTCACGGTCTCCACGATCGCCGCAGAGACAGGGTCATGAGTGTGGCAGACTCCCCTGGTGCCAGGTCCCTCCCAGCCCTGGCTGCTGCTGATTCCAGGTCTGAGGCTGCAGTGACCGCCGGGCAGTGTCTGTGGGTTCCCAGTGCCAGCCCGCCCTCCCCAAGGCTGGGCTCGGAGCTCGCCCACCAGCCCTTTGTCATGGCCAGGGAGCTGGGCCGGGTGGAGCCGCGGAGTCTCTGATCTGGTTCATTTGGGAAGTTCCCATTTTCCCTCCTGACTCTAGCTGAAGGGTTGTCTATCCTGTCGTGGATAAACAGCTCTTGGGTCCACTCATCCTCGTATTGCTGTCTCCGTTACTAGGATATTGATTTCTACTCTAAGTTTTATTATTTCCTTTTCTTCTACTATGTTTTGGGTTCATATGTTGTTCTTTCTCTAGTTTTCCTAGATGTGCGGTTACATTAATTGGGCTTTTTCTTCTTTTAGGTTCATATTACTTTATTTATTTATTTATTTATAAGTTCATGGGATCATTTAAGATTAATTTTAATGTAGATGAAAGCCACAAGTGTTGGTACACATCTAGAGTTAAAGTCGAATAGATAACAAAGCTCTAATATAAAAACCAAAGGTCAATTTTTAATGAGATCATTGATTTCTCTGATCATGGGGTTGTTAAGTCCTTATCTAAGAATTTGTTAAGCCAGTCATCACCATTGTGCCTTCTGTGTTCTTGTTTTTGTTTGTTGAGTTTGGTCGGCTCTGTGTTTCTTGCTCATCTAAATTTGTGAGCTCCTCCATTATCCCAGAGGCACAGAAACCAATCTCAGAACGCAGCGACTGCTGGCAGATAGACACCTGGACTCTGAACTAAGCTACGGCCCCATGCAGCCCCGAGAGGGGAAGGGTTTCTGTCCCTTGGCCTTTTCCCCTTTGCAGCAGCATGGTGGCCGCCACCATTCAGAGCCAATTGGACAGAGAGGTAGGAGTTTGCAGTGATGGGAAGGGATGCATGGGGACTCTTGTGATGGGGAGGCAGAACCGGCCCTGCCTCCTGCCCAAATGAGACCCCAAGCGGTCGCCCATGTACAGCTCCTCCGCTCTTGAACAGCCATGATCCCAGCGCCACAGAAGCCAATCTCGGAATGCAGTGGCTGCTGGCAGAAATACCTCTGGACTTAATACCAGAATCCCAAATCTGGGTGGCCGCTTTCGCAACCGTACAACATCATACGCTCTTTGTTACCAACAATAGAAAACATACGATCTAAGGATGCCATTCCGACAGGTCTGACTGTTGGGGAGAAAACTCCAAATAATGATAGTGAGTTTCCTGTCAAAAATTGAATGTAATCAAAGTAAGGAAAGAGTAAAGTGAAAATCATCTGCCACACAGGCAGAGGGGGAGTGGGAGGGGGGTTATGCTGGGGTTATTGGTGGTGGAACATGTGCACTGCTGAAGGGATGGGTGTTTGAACATAGTATGACTGAGACTCGGTCCTAAAAGCCCTGTAACAGCTCTCACTGGGACTCAATTAAAAAATAAATTAAATAAATAAATAAATTTCAAAAAAATAATAATAATAAAAAATTGTGTGTTCCTATTAAAAATATAAAGGCACTATTTCTTCAACTGGCATTTTCAGGCGCTGAGGGGGGAGCCCCCCAAAGGGCAGCACCTTGGGGTGCTCCTGGAGAGACCCCTCGGGAGTTTTCCCTCCCGGCACGCTGTGAGGGCTGAGGGGACGGGGATGGGGAGGGAAGGACCCAGGACGCAGCCCCCAGAAGGAAGGACAGAGCCGTCTGTGCCAAGCAGGGGCCTTTATTGCTTACAGGAACCAGGACCGCCCCTTGGCGACAAGAGCAGGGGGCAGGTGGGGGCAGGCGTCCAGGGGGCTTCGTGTCCAGGGGTCCAGGCCCAGCGGAGCCGCCTGATTCTTAATCTGCTGGGAAAATTGATTCCAGGTGAGACGTCCCTCCCAGGGTCAAGTTAGCCCCCGAGGTCACCCTGCGCCACCCCCAGACGGGGACACTGGAGCCCACGTGCTGAGAATGGACAATGCCCCTGGACATGAGGTGACGTGGCAGGTGGTTGTGGGTGTCCTGGCCTGTCCCTGTGGCCAGTGGGGACCCCAGGCAGGACTGTCCTTCGCCCCCCACCCCTGGCCTCTCCCTGACACACCCAAGGAGGTCATACCTGTGGGCGTCCTGCTGGGCAACGGGACGGGCTCTAGCTGGCCCCGTCGTAGGGCAGGTAGCAGTTCATCTCCCCCTTGGGCGCCCCGCGGATCCAGCAGCAGTTGAAGTGTCGGCAGTTCCTCCTGTTCAGCCTCGGGACGAGGGTCATGCAGGGCTTCTTGGGCTCGTAGTCCACCTGGCACTTCTCCGCCACTGCCCAGACAGCCAGTCAGGGCCTGACCACCCCAGCGTAGGCCCACCCTGTGCCCTCGGGGTGGGGCCGGCCACTGCGCGGGGCTGTCCAGGGGCTGCTCCCACCCTCCCACCAGGGCCCCGATATTCCAGTTACCCCCACTGTCCAGGTCCCCACTGGCGAGGGTC
Organism: Sorex araneus; assembly: GCF_027595985.1. Taxonomy (NCBI): domain Eukaryota; kingdom Metazoa; phylum Chordata; class Mammalia; order Eulipotyphla; family Soricidae; genus Sorex; species Sorex araneus. The sequence goes on from NC_073303.1 coordinate 51,718,924, forward strand.
CCGGCACTGTCCCTCACTGACCCTCCCCGCAGGCCGGGAGCCCGGGGCTGGCCCTCCCCCTCTCGCCCCTTATGGGGGTCCCCTCTTCCCACACACCCGGCGCCCAGGCTCACGCCCTCCACGGTGTCTCCCGCCCCACACACCCCTCCCTGGGCTCCCTCACAGCAGGACAACCCCACGGCCCCTCCGCCCTGCCCTGCCGATCCTCTCCCCTCCCCCGGGGCCCAGACTTATCTGGGAGGCCCCGCCCAGGGCAGGGTCTCCGTGAGCTCGGGGGTCCGGGCTGAGGGACTGTGGGGCCTCTGGGGAGAGTCCCACGGGCACCGGAAGGGGGCACTGCCCGCCACCCTGCGGGGGGACCCCTGACCCCACCCGACTCCCACATGCACCCCAGGCCATGGCTGCAGAGCAAAGCGTCACGGGCGCCTGCTGGAGACAGTGACCCGGACGGCCCTGCACTGCTGGGTGCCCAGAGCCCATAAAGACCCCGCGGGCACGCGGAACATTCTAGCAAATCATTAAGCGCAGCCCAGAGACCAGGCAGTGGCCAGCTGACCCAGGGGCTCTTCATCCCCACTCTGGCCAGAGGGGCCTGACCAGCTGCTGGTCTTAGAGTCGCGGCTCCGTTGCTCGGGACAGGGACGGCTGACCCTGCTGGTCACTGTGTATCTGGGGTGACTCTCGGGGACAGGTCTGGGTGCTCACCCGAGCCTGACCCGTGTCCCCTCCCGCTGCCCTGGGTCCAGGCTGCTCCGGCCCCTCTCCCTGCTCGGTGGACTGTACTTGGGCACTCACGTGTGACCTTGTCCGGGAAGATGTAGGCATGGCAGGTGAGCAGAGTGGATGCCAGCAGGAGGGTCAGCCCCAGCACTCTGCCGTCCATGGTGGCCGCGCACCGGCCCCAGGCCCAGCACCCTTTAAACTCACATGTGCACAGGCTCCGGCCCCAGTGCCCGGCCAGCCCTGCCCTCAGGCCCGCCCCTGGCTCCTCCCCACAAAGCCCCAGACTGTGCCCAGGGTAGCTGACCCCGCTCTGCCGGCCGACCCGGCCCAGGCCTATCCGCTCAGCACCGGGCACCCAGCAGGAGGGCTCTGGGCCCCGCCCTAGGGTTCTCCTGTCCTCACGGTGGGACACAGCCACGTCCTCCCGCGGGCCAGAAGCTCACTCCCCCCCCACAGGCTGAAGGACACCTCGCCCCTCCGGCTCTCAGCCCAGCCCTGCTGACGGGGACCCGGGGTCTTTCCGGAACATTCTAGGCCACAGACACTGCTGCACCCGGGGAAACCGCCTTCAGCTCGGCCCGACTGGCTGTCTCTGACCAGTCAGGGGACACGTGTCTGGGGCAGCGGGTCACTGGGGGGAGAGTGACCCGAGTTCCAGGGGGAGGCAGCCTGCAGGTCGGGCCTCAGGCCCAGCTGCCCTGGCCAGTGTGGGGGACTCTGGGGTCCCAGCAGGGCGGGGGTTGGGGTGTCTCCCCCAGAGGGCACTCGTGTCCTCATTGTACAGTGACGGGCCTAGGGGACCCTCGTGGTCAGGGAACCTAATTCCCTCCCAGTGGCCCTGGAGGGGAGCAGAGGTGCCCCGTGGTCCCCGGCACCCCGGTCGTGGACACTGGGTGCTGCCCTGCTCCTCCCTCACAGCGTCCTGACCCGTCTCCGTGCCCACCTCATGCTGCCCCCACCCCGTGCACTGTGACCCCTCCCCTCCGGCCCCTGCCTTCCTTGAATATGGCTCAGGGCCCAGCGTCTCCCCCCTCGCTCCTGTGGGCCCGGCCCCATCCCGTCTTCCAGCCTGAGCCCCCTCCCGGGCTCACACAGGGAGCCTGAGGCCTGTCCTGCCTGTCCTGGGGGCAGCCAGGGACGCTGAGGCTGGGGCTGTGACCACAGAGCTCGGTGTGAGCCCCGGGCAGGAGGGAGCCGCTGCCTCAGCTCCGTTTTATATATGAGCTGATAAAAATCTACACAATGGCGCATCCCAGTTTGGGATCTAGCCCATTACACCCTGTTCTCAGATGCAAAATGTAAACAGTGATCCATTTGTTTAAGCACAATGTTCTACGATTAACGGTGATGGTAGAACATGTTTGTCATAAAAGATAGATCAAATCTGACATCGAACGGGCAAATAGAAAAGAAGACTTGGATCTGGGGTAGAGTGAAGTTTGCTGCGTCAGAAGCATGTGGGCCTGGGTGGTCGGGGGAGCCTGTCGTAGTAAAGGGGCAAGAGCACCGGGACGAGGGACACTCATTCACAAATACTGAGGAGAAATTCAGTTTCTTCTAGCAAGTGTTTGTCTAGCAGTTTCCCTGAGGCCTTGACAAAACCACTACCAGCTTTGCAAAGTCACTTGCAAGGATGAGCACCGTGGCTGCATTTTCAGGAACGTGTCGTTCTCGGGCTACTTCATTCCCAAACGTCTCTGCAGAAGAATCTCACATAATCTCTCTCTGGATGGATCTTGACCTTCAAGTCCCGAACCTTTTTAGCTTCCCTGTCGTTTCCTTGATGATTTTGTCAGGAACCTCGTGAAGGGAGTGGTGGCCGCCCTCTCCTTCTGCCCCCTGCTGCTGCGAGGCCGTGGAGGTGACCGTGGGGCAGGGGCAGTGAGGGGCCCACCCAGAATGGCATCTCGGCCACAGCTGCCGCTCGCTGGGTGGAATCCCGGAGTGACCCATCGTGACAGAGGAACCACGGGACCTGAGCAGATGGGGACCCTGTCCCAGCCGGAAGCACAGCTGAGAGGGTCTGCTGAGAGGCGTCAGCCATGGGAGCCAAGCCCAGATGTTTCACCCGAGTCCCAGCACCCAGGAGTGGGCCTGCGTAGGCATCTGCAGGGGGGTGGCGAGAGGAGGTTTATTTTATTTTATTTTATTTTTATAAAATTGTTCTCAGTGATTTATTACAGTCAATATTCCAACACCCGTCCCACTACCACAACGTCTTCCCACCACCATTATTTCCTATTTTCCCAGCCACCCCCCAAGCCTGCCCCGATAGCAGGCCCGAAATGGTTTTGTATTGCTTGTTATGAGCATTCACTAAAAATGATCAAAAAAGATTTCCTTAGAATCAAGTGTGTGAGGATTGTTGTATCTTACCCTGGAGCCATTAAGTTCTTGTGTAAGAGATTACTAACCCGAGGTTACAGGTTACGCCTTGAGTGTTAATATTTTCGTAACCGAGATGGGCAGCCTTCTCCCTCCCATCCCACCCAACATGGTGAGCTACTTCCGGTCAGCAGTGTTCGGGGGAGGGTGTTCACAGAGCAGTGAAGCTGGGCCGTTGGCCTGGGGTGGGCGCGAGGTGTGGCTGCAGTTGCTGGAGCCCCCAAAAGGCAGGGACTCGCCAGACCCCTCCCAAGGGTGCCCTGGAGTTTCCTGCCAGACGGCCTGTGTGCTTGTGGGCTTAGTGCCTTGGCCTGCATCTCTTCCGAGATTATTCATGAATCTGGGCCGATGGGTTTACAGTGAGGCAGCGGTGGATGCAGGTTGTGATTTCCTTTAAATCTTCTGGAGAGAAAAATGTGAGCTCTGTCCTTGAGGTGTACATTGAAGTCAGACTGTGAGAAACGAAGGGATCAGATGATTTTTCACTGAGAGCTGGATGACTCTACTAGCTCTATTAGAAACCCATTCATGTTTGAGTAGCATAGTAATTATAGAAAAGAACTGCTAATGCTTTAGTCGCAATGCTAAGGAAGCTAAAATTCTTTGTGAGAAAACAAAAGTTGGAATAAAATTGTGGGGAAGGACAGGTGGAAAAAGCAGGGAAGAGACCCCACCTGCATCAGACGGAGGTGGAGAGGAAGCCGTCTGGGCACACTGAGGGAAAGTGAGAGAGAGTGAGGATTCCTCTTAGGCCCGAATCACCAGCACAATTAGGTTTTTAAAATTATATTAAAGAACTGTAATTTACAAAGTTGTTAATAGCTGAGTCTTGGTCATATAATGTTCACGAAGGCCTGATGTCTGGGTCTGAGGCATACAGTGTTCTAGCACTGTGGGCTACAAGGTCATTAGTGATACACCTTAGACATCCAAGGTTCCCCCACCCTCCCCTCCACTCTCCCCTTCCCTTCCCCAGGGAGTCCAGCTTCCCGCCCGCCACACCTGACACCCGACAGGCTCCTTTTCAAGTTTGGCTGCTGTGTGCGAGTGCTGTAGTTTGGGTCGAGTGTTTTCAATGTTGCTGGCTGTGTTTCTTCAATATTTTGGGAGACCTTAAGGAATAGAGACAGTAAGTCTTCCCTGAAGGTTTGCTAGAATCCAGTAGTATACCCGTTGGGCCAACCTTCTGTTCTTGGGAAGATTCGTAATTACGGGTTTGACATTTTTCCTGGTGATTGGCCCATGAAGGTGGTCTCTCTGTGTTCTGTTTTTGGAGATCAATGACACGATCCAAGAATCTGCTCCTTTCTTTCAGACGCTCCAGCTTAACAGCAAAAGCTGTTCGGAATAATGTCTCAGACCCGGGCTTTCTGGGGGTCTGCTGCAGTTCCTCTTCTGTCCTCTCTTGTGTGTGGGCTACGGGGAGACCTGGGACCTCGGAGGCTGTTGTCCGGGCTCGGGCTGAGGGCTCAGAGACACGTATGCAGTGAGTTGGCCAGAGAAACCATCCATGCAGGTCACTGACGGCTGGTTCAGTGACGAAGTTTATCCGGGGAAACAATAGTTACACGGAGGCCAAAGGAATGTGATACGTGCGGGGCCTGGGACAGGGGAAGGTCAGCGTGTGACTCTGTGGGAAGGAATGCGGTACACGGTTCCTGGTGGGAGGGGGGTCAGGTGTGTGGCCTCGTGGGTCACGTGGGATGAGTGTCACGGTCTCCACGATCGCCACAGAGACAGGGTCATGAGTGTGACAGACTCCCCTGGTGCCGAGCCCCCTTCCAGCCCCAGCCACTGCTGATTCCAGGCCTGAGGCTGCAGTGACCGCCGGGCAGTGTCTGTGGGTTCCCGGTGCCAGCCCGCCCTCCCCAAGGCTGGGCTCGGAGCTCGCCCACCAGCCCTTTGTCATGGCCAGGGAGCTGGGCCGGGTGGAGCCCTGGAGTCTCTGATCTGGTTCATTTGGTTTGTTTTTGGTTTTTATGGATTTTTTTTTTTTGGCTTTTTGGGTCACACTGGGCGATGCACAGGGGTTACTCCAGGCTCATGCACTCAGGAATTAACTCCTGGCAGTGCTCAGGGATGCTGGGAATCGAACTCGGGTCAGCCACATGCAAGGCAAACGCCCTCCTCACTGTGCTATCACTCCAGCCCCCTGATCTGGTTCATTTGGGAAGTTCCCATTTTCCCTCCTGACTCTAGCTGAAGGTTTGTTTATCCTGTCGTGAATAAACAGCTCTTGGTTCCACTCATTCTCGTATTGCTGTCTTCGTTACTAGGATATTGATTTCTGCTCTAAGTTTTATTATTTCCTTTTCTTCTACTTTGTTTTGGGTTCATATGTTGTTCTTTCTCTAGTTTTCTGAGATATGTGGTTATATTATTTGGGCTTTTCCTTCTTCTTCTTTAGGTTCATTTACTCTTATTTATTTATTTATAAGTTTCTGGGATTATTAAAATTAATTTTAATATAGACAAAATTCACAAGCTATGGTACAATTCTTGAATTAAAATTTATTAGATAAAAAATCCCTAATATGAAAATCAACTGGCATAAAAATTATTTTAATGTGATCATTGTTTTCTCTGATCATGGGCTTGTTAAGTCCTGGCCTAAGAATTCATTAAGCCATTCGCCACCATTGCACCTTCTGTGTTCTGGTTTCTGTTTGTTGAGGTCAGTTGTCTTCTGTGTTACTTGCCCATCTAAATTTGTGTGCTCCTACTGGCATTGTTAAAATGCACTGTGTCATCAACTGGCATTTTCAGGTGCTGCAGTTGGAGCCCCCACGAGTGGCAGCACCTTGGGGTGCTCCTGGAGGAGACCCCTGTTGGGTATCATTGCTTTGTCCTTCCTCCTCCCGTAGGGACTTTAGGTTTATTGAATTACTCCCACCACAGTGCTCCCAAGGCACACCCAATTCCAGCTGGCACTCCGAATCCTCTGTGTTTATCTGTAACCTCACCTTTGTGGTCATCTCCCCTTGTCTGTTCTCACAAATATCCCCAAACCAGATCCTGTAATTTGCAAAGTCAAATTCTTCTGAGGGCTCTGGATTTTTATTTGTAAATGAAATAATGCTTTTCTCTTTCCTTTAATGTCTTTTACATGGTTCATTTTAGAGCAATGTCCTTTTTGTATAGACACAGGAAGAGAGTTAATGCTATGCTCTTGTAACACGGGAGTTAATTAACTCCAAATAATATTTACTCCTGGGCATCCATCATATTTACTTCATTTAAGCCTCAGTTGCCTTCCTAACACCCCCAAAAGGAGTGTCCCAGAAAGGGACATGGATGGACCCGGGGCCAGCCGTGAGCTACCCTGGCATTGAAGAGGGACAGGATAAATGTCATGAGAAGTATAATAAGTTAAGAGCAAGGTATGGAACGAACTGACATGACCCAAAAAAAGAAGTGACTGAATAAGGACCCTGCTGGGGTTAGGAAATACTAACCTGGCCTGAGCACTGTCATCTGGAAATATTGAGATGGCCCCAGGAGAGCCACCCTACAAGCTTAATATATCTCTTACCGTGTTCATACAGCGTGACTAGAAGTATTATTAAGAAGCAAGTTTAAGGTGCTTGTTTAAGTGGTTTGCTAGCAAAGGGAAAGTGAAAGCAATACGCCCTGAGGTGGAACCCTGCCCTGGGCAGACCTCTTAGCCGGAGTCTAGAGTGCTGAGCCCCTCAAAGAGACTCTGTCCTGGGTGGGGCTCCCTGAGAGCTTCCCCTGAAGGAAGGACTTTACGTCATTGTTCATGACAAGGTTCAGCCCCTTGTGTGTAGCTGCCGCCCCAACCCTTCACGATTTCTCTATAACTAACCCTGTGAGCCTGAATGACCGGCCACTGGTGACCACCCAGCCAGTGGCCCCTTCCTTTGTACGTCTGTCGTGTTGCCAGCCTGGGGAGGCGGTTCTCAGCCATCGAGCACAGCCACGCTTGAACCCACTGACATCCATGGGAGTTTTCCCTCCCGCGCCCTCCGTGAAGGCTGAGGGGACAGGGCGGGACAGGAGAGACGGGGATGCAGCCCCCGGGGGAAAAGAAGGGCCGTCTTGGCCGGGCAGGGCCTCGGAGACAGCCTAGGGTGAGGCAGGGCTTTCACTAAGAAGTCCTGAGGGGAAACTCAGCTTCCCCGAGCAAGTCTTGCCCCATTTGTTCCCTTAAGGCCAGAGCAGAAATGCCACTAACTTTGCAAAGTCATTTGCAAGGGTGAGCATTGATGTCACCTGCACACCGGCGTCCCAAGTCACCTGCCAAGGGTCCTGCACAGAAAACTTTGTTCCCAAATGTTTCTGCAAAAGAATTAGGAATCTATTAGGCGTAATCTCTCTCCAAATGATTTTCACCTTCAGGACCCTCTTAGCTTCGCTGTCATTTTCTCAGTATCTCTGTAAGGAATTGTGGGGATGGAGCTGCTGCCCACCTTCCCCATCTGCTCCCTGGTTATTTCAAGGAGATGACCAGAGACCAGGGGCAGCGAAAGGCCCGAATCTCAGTGGAATTATGTAGTGACCGACTCCATGACAGAGGAGACACAGGACCTGAGCACACAGGTCCCAGCGTCCCGGCGTCCCGGCGGGGAGCACGGCTGGGAGGCTTCAGCGGTTCTTTCCCCAGGACAGACCACACGTCCATGGAAATTCAGACTGCTCCAAGCTCCCAGCCGGCCCTGCAGCTCCTCCGTCCGGAGGTCTGAGCCCTTGTCTTTGTGAGAAGGAATTCTTTTTATTTTTGGGTCACACCCGGCGATGCTCAGGGGTTACTCCTGGCTCTGCACTCAGGAATTACTCCTGGCGGTGCTCAGGGCACCCCATGGGATGCTGGGAATCAAACTCAGGCCGGCCGAGTGAAAGGCAAACGCCCTCCCCGCTGTGGGGTATACTCCCTATCGCTCCAGCCCCAGAAGGAAAATTTCCCAGGGTCCCTGTCGTACTTGTGGAAAGCCATGATTTCCTGAATTCTTAATTTTCACGGCAACTCTGTTCTCTGCCAGACTCATTCAAGGTTTTCCTGTAGACGTGTCTGAGCAGAAGGCATGAGAATGACCTGATAAATGACAGGATTTTTGTAACACTCAGAATGACGTCGGTGGCAACATCTAAACAATCAGTCACCCAGCAGAGATGCCGGGGGCAGGCCCGGTGAACGCACTGCGGAGATGGAGCCGGGGTCTCCGCCTGCAAGGAAACACCCGTCTTCCGTGTCCAAGGAGGGTGCGTAGAGATCTGGCGACAACACTGACATGAAGTAAAGTGACCCGAGTACTAAGTATAGCCGCACCGACAGCAGACCTAGCGGTCTCGTCTGGGAAAGTCTGCGACAGCTGAAGACAGCGGCCTTCCCTTGTTCTTCACACGGTTGTCCGTTTGGGCGTGCTGCAGGCCACAGGCAGGGGCCTGACAGTGTCTCAGCATAGTCTGAGGCCTGTTCCTTCCGGGAGCCATGGAGCCTGGACACACACAACGGACGGACCCATCGCCACAGCCTGGAAATCCAGCGAGACGCAGCACTGCAGGCCCAAACATGAGGGCCACTTCGTACCGGTATCACAACCATAACACCCAAGGGAGAGAGAGTAAGAGGGAATGCGCCTGCCACAGAGGCAGGGGTGGGAAGGGGTGGGGGTGGCGGGAGGGGTACTGGGAGCATTGGGGGTGGGGAATGGGCACTGGTGGAGGGATATAATACTCGATCACTGTATGACTGAAACATAGTCATGAAAGTCTGGAAGTCTGGAGCTGTATCTCACGGTGGTTCATTAAAATAAAAATATAGATATTAAAAGAAAAGAAAATGAAATTCACGGACACACTAGTGCCCAGTCTGAAAACCCCGGGGTGCCCTCAGGATGGGGCAGGCCAAGCCCGGCCCTACTGAAGGCCGGGCAGCCCCCCACAGTCCAGCGCTGCCCCCCCGAGGGTCAGCGAGAATCCCTGCAGATTCACGCCAGTTCCACAGATCCCGGCTTTTCTGGACCGCGTGGCCAGTGCCGGCACCCCAGCAGGGGCACGCTGCCTCAACGGGGAAGGAGCTGAAGCGACTCAAGCCCACAGACACAGAAACAGGAGGCGCGACTGGCAGCGAACAGCCTGGTGAGTCTGACAAGACTGCACGGCCCGCGGCGAGACCGAACAGGTTTCACAGGCTTCCTTTTGCTCAAGTATTTCTGATAATTTCTTTAGTCATTGGGTTGTGACAGGCAACACAAAATAATTAATTGTGTGCCTGTTAAGGGGGCAGGCCTGGGGGCGGTTGGGAAAATGGGGACAATGGTGAGGGAAGCTCACTCGGGTGTGGGGTTGGAGCTGGGGTTGGAACATCAAATACCTGCGTTACGAGCAACTCTGTAAACCGCGGTGATCAAACAAAGAAAAAAATTAAACGCAATGGCTTTGGGGGACAAATAAAGCCAACCTGAAGAAAGGAAGTGCTTGTCCGTGCGGCCCATGGCCACGTGTCACTGGCCCTGTGGTACTGCATGCCCATGCATGCCCGCGTGTGCCCGCGTGTGCCCACGTGTGTGCCCGCAGCTGCCCTTGGGGCGTGTGATCTCACCCTCCCTCCACTCTGGGGAAGCCCGTGTTCTCTCCAGCACATTCTACCCTTGCCTCTTTTTTTAATTTATTTTTATTTTTTATTTTATAAAGTAGTTCACAATATTTGATTACATTTAATACTCCAACCCAATCCCACCACCATGACACCTTCCCACCACCGTGTTTTGGGTGTTTCCATCCCGAACCCCAACCCCTGCCCCAAAGCAGAACCGAAATAATATAGCATTTCTCTCTAAGGCTGGTTGCTCTGACTCTGAGTCCCGTCGAGTGTAGTGCAGTGCTCTTGGAGTCTGGGTCGGGCGTGTCCTGTGAGGTGTCGCTCGGCCTCGAGGTCCAGGAGAAGGTTCGCTCGTAGGTGAAGCTCGTAGGTGAGGCTCGGCCCAAGCGTGTCGAGAGTGGCCGTGAGCAGGGCGGGGGTTGGGTTCTGGAGGTTTCCAGCTGCTGTGGCCGGGTCCCTCGGGGCGGGGAGGGCTCTCACCCCCCCCCCGTGGGGTGCCCCTCCATGGGGAGTGGAACAGCCTGGCTCGGGGTCCGGCGGCATCTAACTCTTTTCCTATCTCTCTCTACTCCTCAATAAACTCGTCCTACTTCACTGCTCATCTTCTCCCAAAATCCTTTCCTGAGGGGAGAGGACTCGGACCCGAGAGGCAGGGGGAGGCGAGAACTGACTCTCCTTCCCCCCAGAGCAATTCCTCACCCCAACCCGAGGCACAGATCGCCGAGAAATTGGGCGGCGGGATCAACTCCTGTGCTACGCGGAACAAGTGGATGTCGGGTGTGGCTTGACCGCCGCCCAGTGGGGCTGGCGGGGCTCGAGGTCGGCCCTGCAGGAGTCACCTCGGACTCCACAGTCCGCGCCTTCCCAGTCGGTCGGGGTGGCAGAGGTGGGTCAGGAGAGAGTGGCCATGTCTCTCCTCCATTCCACATGTCACCTGGGGCCACCAGCACCAAGGGCTCCTGGGTTTGAGCCAGCGGGGTCCCAGGTGGGACACTCGTCAGAGTCTGCTGTGGGCATGCTCCATGCGGGAAAGGAAAGTCGGTCCTACCCGTACCCAGGCCTTTGGGTCCTTGCTTTTCCCTCAGAAAAGAATTTCAGGGGGCTAGAGCGGTAGCACAGCGGGGAGGGCATTTGCTTTGCACATAGCCAACCCGGGTTCGATTCCCAAGATCCCATATGGTCCCCTGAGCACCGCCAGGAATAATTCCTGAGCGCAGAGCCAGGAGTGACCCCTGTGCATCGCCGGGTGTGACCCCAAAAGAAAAAAAAAAAAGAATTTCAGGAGAAGACAAGCAGTGAAGCAAAGAACAGGCTTTATTTGGAGGAAGGGAGGGAGGGAGGGAGGGAGGGAGGGAGTAACATGCTCGAGAGAGAACGCAGCTTCTCCGAGGCAAAGAGGCCGGTGTCAGAGATGGAAGCGTGGAAGTCCACATCCCAGGCGGGGAGAGGCGAGTGCCACAGGCTCGGACACCCAACACGTGGACACAGGACGCACCAGGGCCTGGGCAGCGTGCGCTTCCTTTGCTCCGGTGGCCTTTTCAGGGTTTCCCAACCTGCCCCTGTGGTTTCTCCTAGGTCAGAATGTTGCTGGCGGCTGCCAAGGGCCGAGCCGGGGGCAGGGGATGGTCTTTGACGTCCCCTACTGGCCTCACAGGCGGCCCTGCAGCCTTCAGTCCTTTCCTTCCTCCCCGTCACTCACTGCCCCTGCCAGCACGACCACGAGATCCCGCACCCTCCTTCTGAACTGATGTGGGAGTGACGTGGATGAGGGACAAGGGTTTTAAGAATCGCCCAGAACCCTCAAGAACTTTCTGGAACACAGGTCTGGTGCAACGGATGGGCACTGAGCACTGACTCAGAGTCCGAGTCACAGGCTGCAGCCCCGTGCAGGGACCAGAGCACTGGGCACCCGGGAGGGTGGACGCCGGGCAGGCCCTCTGCAGGGTGGGAGAATCACGGCGGCCAGCAGGGCAGCCAGGACAGAGTGAGGGCACCCCGGCCTCACCCCCAGATCCCTTCACTGTCCTTCTAGAACAGTGTCCGGGCCCAAGAAGAGACAGCTGCTGTAGGTCCTGGCCAGGCCTTTGTCCAGCCCAGCCCTGTGGTCAGCAGGGTCCCCGCTGCCCCTCCCCTTGGTCCCCCAGTCACGGCCTCCAGCTGTGGGCCTGAGGTTCTTCTGTCCTGGCCTGTCCATCCTGCAGATGTCCCCAACCCCGATACAGCCCAGCCCAGCTGAGAGGGACACGGCACGGGGCTGGGAAGGCCCCGGAGGCCATGGGGGAGAGGGGGGCACAGGGAAGAGGCTGGAGTCGGTGTGGGCACCGCCAGGGCCCGTGTCCAGGGCTGGCAGCGCCCATCCTGCCCTCTGCTCCCTGCCAGACACCTGGGCGGTTCTGGGTCCAGGAGGGGCGGCCGGCCCCCAGCACAGCTGCTCCTGGGCTATTTGTCCTCCTGGATACCCGGATGTCCTGCCCCGGCCAGGCCTGGGGGCAGGATCCCTGTTGGTCAGTCCCTGGGTCGGAGCCAGCTGGGCTGAGAGGCCAGTGTCCAGCCGCCCGGAGCCGGAGCAGGTGCTGGTCCCTCTCTGGACTCGGCTTCCGTGCGCGAGTGTGGGCACGGGGCCGAGGGGCACGGGGCTGAGGGGCACGGGGGTGAGAGGCACGGGGCTGAGGAGGTGGCTGGAATCAGGCTCCGGGTCTGCTGGGCCGGAACCTGCCTCCTTCCGCCCTCCTCCCAGGGCGTCCACTCCTCCAGAGCCCCAGGCAAGGCGCCCACCACAGGGGACCCGGTCAGCCAGGGGGTCCGGGGGGGTCCCCACACGTTCATTCTCACAGAGAACAGGCAGGCGGGGGTGGCCACAGGTTTCCCTGTGTGCTGAAAGGGCCTGATCTGGAACGTTCTGGAAGACACAGAGGGGCTGGACACAGGCCCACTCCCAGCAGAGGACGTGCGTCCTCCGATGCTCCTGCCCAGAGTGGCCGCGAGTCTGGCGGGTCCGCCTCTGAGGACGCAGCCGACATGGGCCTCCCCGGGAAGGGCCTTCTGCTCCGCAGCAGGCTGAGGCCGGGCCGGGGGTCCCGGCAGAGCGGGCTGTGGCGGCTGCAGCTGGCGGAGGACCCTCAGGCTCGGGCCCTCCTGGCCCGCCCGACCCCCCCGAGAGCCGCGGGGAGCAGGCGGGGGTCCCTCCCGGGTGTCTCTGGGCCTAGCTCAGGGGAGGGCCGTGGGCGGGGCCGGGGAAGGGCCCCTGGACACTGGGCATAAAGGGCGCCCGGCCCGGCGCAGGGCACGCAGCGACCATGCAAGCTGGACTCCTGGCGCTGCTGGGCCTGGGCCTGGCCCTGGCGGCCCCCGGCTGGGCCTTGGAGCTCAGAAACAATGTCCCAGGTGAGCCGGGAAGTGGGGCTGCAGGAGCAGCAGGCGGGGGCTCCCGGGGCCGGCCCCTTCCCGGCAGTGACCCAGAGTGACCCCGCCCCCACAGCACCTTCCCAGGAGCCCCTCCTGAGAGGGGGTCTGACCCGGGGCCTGACACACTTGCAAACAGAGGGGGGAAGGCGGGCGCCTTGCCCCTCCCTCCCCTCAGCTCCAGCCGCCAGCTGCTGTCCATGGGGGGGTCGGGGGGGGTCAGTGGGAGTCTCCCCAGAGCCCTCACAGCCCTTCAGCCCGGACCCCGAGCTCACGGGGATCCTGCCCTGGGCGGGGGCTCCCAGAGCTCAGGCCCCCTGAGCCCCAGAGAGAAGTCTGGGCCCCGGGGGAGGGGAGAGGACGGGCAGGGCGGAAAGGGGGGGTGTCCAGCTGTGAGGGAGCCCAGGGAGGGAGAGAGAAGTGCCAGCCGCAGAGGCAGTGGGCGGGAGTGGACAGCAGGAGGGACCCAGAGGACGCGGGGCGGGAACCGGACACTGCTGAGCAGCCAGGTGTTGGAGCACTGCATGGCTGAGTCCCTTCATGAACAGCTGGTGACTGTGTATATCACTGTGATTCAGTTAAAAACACTTAAATAGGGGCCTGGAGCCATAGCACAGCGGGGAGGGCGTTTGCCTTGCACACGACCGACCGGGGTTCGATTCCCAGCATCCCATATGGTCCCCTGAGCACCCCCAGGAGTAATTCCTGAGTGCAGAGCCAGGAGTGACCCCTGTGCATCACTGGGTGTGACCCAAAAAGCAAAAAAAAAAAAAAAGAAAAATTTAAATAAATAAGGGAACCCCTGTAGGGTGGGGTGTGGCGGGCGGGTGTGCGGGAAGGGGGGACCCACGTGAGGCAGGGAGACGCAGACGTGGCGAGAGGGGAAGGGACCACCCACCCGGGCTCCCAGCCTGCGCGGAGGGCCGGTGAGGAACAGTGCAGGGCCTGGACAGTGGGGCTGCCCCGGGCGGGCCGTCAGCCGAGGGTCCCCTGCGCAGTGGTGGGGGTACCCCGCGGCCGGCGCTGACGGGACCCGGGGCAGTGGGGGTCGGGCTGTGCCTCGTGCCCCACCAGTCCAGGAAGCTGTGCTTCGACTCGTGGGCGCGGATGACGCCGGAGTTCTGCCTGATGCTCTCCTGCTGCTGGGACCCCCGCGCGCCCCCCGGCGTCCCCCAGTGCTACCGGCCGGCGGGTGAGATCAGTGAGTGTCGCGGCGGGCTCCGGCCGGGGAGCAGCCGGGGGGCGCCCCACTCCTGCCCCCGGGAGCCCCCTGCCTTTCTCCCGACTGTCCCTGCAACTGCGGCGTACTCCCGGGCACACGCGTCCCCGCCCCCGCCGCCCCCTACGGGGCTGGGGCTCGCGGCTCAGTGCTCGGGGCCCAGCGCCCGGCCCTGCGCCCCTTTCCCCCCTCCTCCTCTTCCTCGCGGCAGTTTCTCTCCTTCCCGGGAGCACTTACGTGAGCACTGCAAGCCCTGCGGGGTCCCCGGGCCGCTCCCCACCCCCGGGCTCCAGGGCGCCTCCCGCGTGTCCCGGGGAGCGGCGGGGGCCGGCCTGGGGGGCCAGGGCGCGCGCTTGACCCCCACTCACTCGTTCCCAGTCACTGGACACTGAGTCGCTCCGCCGGCCCCGGACCGCTGGCCCCGGTCTCGACGCTGGACATCCGCCCGGGCCCCGCCCCGCTGCCCTCTGGGCGCCTGAACAATAAAGACCCCACTGGGCCCGGACCCTGGGCGCGCCTCCTCTGCTCTCCAGGCGCGCGGACAGCGGGACGGTCCAGCGGGACCCGGAGCGCGGCCCACGGGCTGCCCCGCGCGGCGGGGCGGGGCTGGGGGCGGGGCTGGGGCGGGGCGGGACCCGGCCGGGGGCGTGGTCGGGGCCGGGGTGGGTTTGAGGGCGGGGCGGGTGTGTCCCGGGGGCGGGGCGTTTTGGGGGGCGGGGTCGGGGCGGAGCGGGGTGGGTCACGGGGTGGGGGAACGGGCCGTGGTGGGTTGGGGGCGGGGTGGGGCGGGGCGAGGTCTAAGGTGGGTGTGGGCGGGGCGGGGCCGGGGCCGGGTGGGGGGGTTCCCCTGCCCGGTCGCCCCCGGCCTCCCGGACCCTCCACTCAGCGAGGGGCGCCCACACCCGCGCGGGCGGCAGATGCATCCGGGGACCCCCGCGACCCCGCAGAGCAGACCCTGGCCCGAGAGGTCCCGGCCCTCAGCGGCAGCCCCGAGTCCACCAGGGCGTCACAGGGAGGGAGCCCGAGCCCTGAGGAGCCTGAGGCGGGGCCTCGCCCGGGGGCGCTCCCCTCGGCCCACCTGAGTCTGTCCGTGGGACACAGCCTCAGCGTCCCGGGCCGCTCCGGGCAGGTGACACCGTCCCTCACGGACGCCCTCTCGCCCCTCACGGCCGGCCCCTCCCCTCATGGCCTCCCTCTCTCCCCATCACGGCCGTCCCCTCCCCTCACGGCCGCCCTCTCTCCCCTCACGGCCGTCCCCTCCCCTCACGGCCGCCTCCTCCCCCTCACAGCCGCCCCGGGCGGGCCTCCCCTCACGGCCACCCCCTCGCTCCTCACAGCCGCCCCCTCGCCCCTCACGGCCGCCCTCGCCCCTCACGGCCACCCCCTCCCCTCACGGCCGCCCTCTCCCCCCTCACGGCCGCCCCTCCCCCCCTTCACAGCCGCCCCCAACCCTCACGGCCGCCCTCTCTCCCCCTCGGTTGTTCCGTCTGGGACGCCCGGACATCTGCCGAGTCCTTCCGAGGCGCAGGTTTTCCTCTCAGCGGCCCTTCCCCGTGACTCAGGGCGACCCTGCCGGGGTCACCCAGGAAAGTGCCTGCGGGCGCCCAGGACCCGTCACTGTCGCCACCGCCTGGCCCCGCCGCCCCGCGCGAGGGCGCACAGGGAGGGCGCCAGTCGCCCTGGCCCTGCTTCCCGACACAGGCAGCGATGAGGGCGGCAGGTGTGGCAACCCCTCCGGGTCACACGCGAGCCTGGCTGCGGCCCCTTCAGACCAGCAGGTCCAGAACTCTCCCTGTGTCGCCTCAGGCCCGTCCCCACGCCACCTCCTGCGGCCCTGCGCGCCCTGAGCGTGTGGAAGGGCGACAGCCCAGGGCGAACTCCCTCCTTCTCCCCCCTCCCCCCTCCCTCCCTCCCTCCCTCCCTCCCACTCTCTCAATTTAACCACCATTAAAACAGTTGCAGAGCCCTTCGTGGTTGGGTTCCAGGCAGAGAATGTCCCAACGCCCACTGCCTCACCGTGTCCACTTGTCCCTGCCGGCGCCCCCAGCCTCCCTCCCTTCCTTCGCAGCCATCCCGAACTGTCCCCGAAGGGTGGGCCCAGGGCCAGAGCACGGCGAGTCACAGTGCCCCGAGTGAGAGGGAGTCAGGAGGGTGGCACCTGCCCCGAGGCGGGAGTGGGCTGGGGTGGGCGTGGTGGGTGGGACCCTGGGGCGGGAAAGAGGCACTGGTGGAGGGAGGGTGCTGAGCACTGTGTGACTGAAATGGAGTCGTGCAAGTGTGTCAGTGCGTCTCACGGCGACCCAATAAAACTCCGTAAAAGAAAACAAGTCAGGGGCTGGAGCGATAGCACAGCGGGTAGGGCGTTTGCCTTGCACGCAGCCGACCTGGGTTCGATTCCCAGCATCCCGTATGGTCCCCTGAGCACCGCCAGGGGTAATTTCTGAGTGCAGAGCCAGGAGTAACCCCTGTGCATCGCCGGGCGTGAACCAAAAAGCAAAAAAAAAAAAAAAAGTCCGAAGCTGCCGACCCACCCGCCGCCTCCCAGACGCAGTGACTCTGGACTCACTCGCAATGCCCTGCCCGGCCGGAGCAGCGGGACCGCGGGGAGGCGCTGGCTGTGCAGGTGGCCCGCCCGGGCTTGATCCCCAGCATGCCCTGGGGTCGCCCAGCCCCGCGAGGAGTGCTCGGAGCACAGAGCCAGGAGTCACCCCGAGCCTGCCGCGTGTGGCCCCCAATGAAAACAGAAACAAACAGGACCCAAACTCAGGTCTGCTGGGCTTGTCGGGGGCGGGGGCTGGGCGCGGGGAGGGCGCCGCTGCCCACTGTCCTCCCTCTGCTGGCCGCCTCGACCACCACTAGCCCCTCCCGCAGCCGGGGGCCAAGCCCAGCCTCCCTGGACGGTAGGACCCCCAGGGCCACCCCCGCCCCCTGCCGGCCCCTCGAACTGCAGGCTGCCCGTTCCGGGGGCTCTCGCCTTGGCCGGCGCCGTGAAGAATCCCCCTGTGCTGGGGTGCCGGCAGGTGCGGGTGGGGGCTGGGCGGGCGCCCCCGCTCTGACAGGGGAGGCGACAGCACACAGCGGCCTCCTGGGGCCCGCCCCTAGCGCAGAGCTGGGACCAGCAGCCCACTGCCGGGTCAGCCCACCTGACCTCCCGAGGCTGGGGCTGCTCCTCCCTGGACCCAAGGCCTTGCAGCGCCTGACCCCTCCCACCGGCCTCCCCGACGTGCAGGTCTCTGGCACGGCCACCAGGGGGAGCCCGAGTCCCGGTCTGGTCACCCCGGGGTTCCCGCCACCGCGGGGTTCCGGGCTCCAGAGCAGCCCCGGCAGAGCAGCAGCGAGACTTAATGTGCACGTGGGGGGGGCACGATGGGGGCCGAGGATCCCGCCGGGTGCTGGGATGGGGTCAGGGTCTGAATCCTGAGCTAAGGGACAGAAAAGGTGGGGGTCAAAGAGGAGGGACAGAGGGGGGAGGGGACAGAGGGGGAGGGGACAGAGAGGGGGCAGTGGGGACAGAGGGGGAGGGGACAGAGGAGGGGGAACAGATGGGGAGGGGGGAGGGGACAGAGGGGGAGGGGAGAGGGGACAGAGGGGACAGAGGGGGCGGAGGGGAGGGGACAGAGGAGACAGAGGGGGAGGGGACAGAGGGGACAGAGGGGGAGGGGACAGAGGGGATAGGGGGCCCTGAGGGGAGCAGGTGTGGGTGGGGCTGGGGCCCTGTTCAGACCCCAGTTTTCCACACCCTGCGGGCCCTGCCCTGTTCTGTGACTGTCCCACCTCGCAGTGGAAGCTGTGGTGGCCACTGGAGGGAAACAGAGGCAGAGATTCTGGAACATTCTGGAACATTCCGGCCACAGCAGCTCCAGGAGCCGGTGCCCTTGGCTGGACACCAGGCTGGGCAGGGCAAGTGGAGAGGGGGCCCGAAGCCCCTCCTGGGCCTCAGCACTGCTGTCCCCAAGACTCGGCCCAACAGTCCCAGGACACTGCCCTTGAGAACACGGGGCAGGGCGTGGGGTGGGGCCACGGGGTCACAGGGATGCAGGGATGGAACATGGGGACACAGAGTCATGGGGACACGGGGATGCAGGGCCACACCTGGGTGTGCGGGGCCCAGGCACGGCCCATACACTCTCTCCGCTGGTCCCCGTGCCGGGTCCTCCAGCACCGGGGGGTATCTCCTGGTGCCTGCACAACCCCCCCAGCTGCAGATGGAGCCCCGCCCCTCCGACAGCGGCCAGAGCCGCCTCGGGCCACCCGCTGGCTGCCGTGACTCGGGCCTGCCCTCCCGCTCGCCGCCCCCAGCCCCCGTGGGGTGGCGACGCGCTGAGGGAAGCGAGGAGAGACGGGTCTCAAAATACCAGCTTTATTGGGTTGATTTCGCCTTTCCAGAAATGGCGTCTAGTCTCCGAAACAGCGGTTAAGTCTGCAGAAACGCAGGTACAAATGCTCAGAGTACTAGGGCAACGACGAAGCGTGTGGGGTCCAAGGGGACCCACGAGCGAGGGCGGCGCGGGCAGGGCCCGGCGCGTCCTGGCGAAGGTTTCTTGCATTGACGTTTGCTTTGGAAGGAGGAACAGAAGAAAGACGGTGCCCGGGGTCTGGGGCTGCCCCGACACAGTGCGGACCCGGGCTCGGGGGACTCCACCTGGTCTCGCACCCTGTCCTGTCGAGCAACCAGACAAGCCGTCGGCAGGGGTGGGGTGGAGGTGACTAGGCCTCAGCCTGCCTGAGCCCCGACTGCCCCAGCAAAGCCCTGCAGCAAACACGGCTTTCCGGAACATTCTACGCGGAGGGGCCCGCAGGGCCAGCGACGGTGTGTGTGGAGGGGAGAGGGGGCGGCACGGGGAGAGAAACGAGCGGGAGGTCGCAGCATTCTGCACTCAGCAACATTTCTCTCATCGCGTGCGCGGGGCTGGGCTGCTGACGTGGGGGGGCGGGGCATCTCCCCGGGGAGGAAGACCCCCCAGGAGTGGAAGAAACGCCCAAGGCCACGGCAGAGCTGCCCTCAGAGCCAGTACAGAACCCACGGCAGCCGCGCCCGCCTCCCGGGGTTTGGGGTCCCGATGGCTGCGCCAGGGCACCCCTCAGGGAAGGTGGGCTGGGGGTCAGGGTCGGGGTCTCGGAGACAACCAGGCACCATTTCCCCAGAGCTGAGGGAGGCCCCTAGGCACCCGAGGGACTGTCCAGGGGGTCCCACACCCCCCAGGGATGTCCGGGGCCCGACCCCTTCATCCATGAGGGGACAGGAGGCCGTACCCCGCTGTCCCCCGAGGACTACGGGTCTCTGCTGGGGTGAGGGCCCCACAGGGCGGGCAGGGGGCCACACCATGGCACCCCCACCTGTGCACCCCTGTCTCCCTGTCTGCCCACACTGGGCCCCGCAGTGCTGAGGAGAGGCCCCAACTTCCCGCCTCACCCTCGCCGGGTTCACAGCAGATGTAGGCCCGGCTCCCACAGAACCTTCCAGAACGTTTCTGATCGCAAGCTTTTCAATGCGGACCAGGACAGAGGGTCCCACAGGGCAGCTGACCCACCTGACCCGTGTGGCCTCTGCAAAGTCTCTGAGAGTCAGACTCGATGTCTGGGGCGGGCTACCTTCACTTTCTGGAATGTTCAGGAGCCTCGATTTAACGGAGCCTCGGGGCGAGAGCAGTTTCCCTTCCTTCTCAGAGTTGTGGGGGTGCTCGGAGGGCTTGGAGACACCCACCATAACATCTCCCCCAGATGTCTGAGGGTTGGGCTGCACACCTCACTCAACCCAGCCCCGGATGGCTGAGGGCCCAAGGGGGTGTCTGGGGGCCTGAGGGGGAGTCTGAGGGCCTGAGGGGGCTGAGGGCCTGAGGAGGAGTCTGGGGGCCTGAGGGGGCTGAGGGCCTGAGGGGGCTGAGGGCCTGAGGGGGAGCCTGAGGGCCTGAGGGGGCCGAGGGCCTGAGGGGGCCAGGGGGCCGGGGGGGGGGGGGGGCTGAGGGGGCTGGGGGGCTGAGGGCCTGAGGGCCTGAGGGGGCTGAGGGCCTGAGTGGGCTGAGGGCCTGGGAGGTGGCCAAGGGCCTGGCAGTGGCAAAGCGCCCGGGAGTGCGGAGGGATCAGGGCCCTCCTGGGGCATCACACGGCCCCTCCTTGGAGTCACTAAGAGTGAGGGGCAGAGGTGGGGGAGGAGGGGTTGGAAGAGGCGGGCAGAGCTCTCCGGGTGCCCAGCTGTGCTGGGGGGCAGGGCTGCCCCACCCAGAAGGCCCATGCCCAGGGCCGGCACCCCCTCTTCCCGTGGCCCGACCGCCTGCACCCTGACCTTCCCCAGGGACAGCCCAGCCTTGGGCAGTGAGGAGAGGGGCTGCCTCTCGGGCGTCGGCAAGGAGCAGGGGACCCCTGGACGGCCCACGCTAAGGACAGGCCACCCCCGGGCACCGGTGGCCGATGGTGGCAACACCAGGCCTCCCGGCTGCAGAGGCCCAGGGGAGCCTCCGGGGGCCTCTCTCTGCCCCCTCAGGACACCAAGTCTGGGACCAGTGGCCACCAGGGCCCGCACAGTGCTCACAGGGCAGGAAGGAACCTGCCGGGACCCACACAGCCCGTCATAGAAGCTTCTAGAAGGGAGGGAGTCACACTCACTGCCCTGGCCCCCGGCACCCCAACATGGGGACTGGCCAGATGCCCAGACCCAGCTCAGGGGGAGTTACAGGAAGGGGGGCGGGCGTCACCGTCACTGAGGCAAGATGAAGGAGCTCAGAAAATTAAGAAGCAAAAATAAAATAAAATAAAATAAAATAAAGTGTATTTGCTCCATCCGGCGGGAGTGAGGAGAGCGAGAGTGTCGGCCGACGGCGAGGGGGCTGGAACAGGCTCCCCAGCCTGTGCTCCCGCGTCCTGCCCCGCCCAGCCTGGCTGTCCAGCCGCTCTGCACGCGGGCCTCGCCTGAGGCTGACTGAGGCTGACCCGCCCGTGTCCACGGCGGAGGGACCGTGTCTCCTGGCTGCCAAAGTCCAGCGTGACGCAGACCCCTCCCCGTCTTCTCCCACGAGGGGACAGGCCCCGCAGGGCACGGCGGCTGTGGGGCGAGTGGCCCTGGGTCTCGGGTCCATGGGCACAGCCAGCCGCCAGGGTTCCAGAAGTTTCCTTCGCGGCCAGAGTCGAGTGGGCGCCGCGGCCTTTACCTCTCGGCCCGGATCTTGTAGCGC
Source organism: Sorex araneus (assembly GCF_027595985.1). Classification (NCBI taxonomy): domain Eukaryota; kingdom Metazoa; phylum Chordata; class Mammalia; order Eulipotyphla; family Soricidae; genus Sorex; species Sorex araneus. The sequence continues at coordinate 51,740,384 of NC_073303.1, forward strand.
AGCACGAAGTAGGCGATGAGGCGCAGGGACACGAAGAAGACGCCCAGCACCAGGAAGTCCAGGTAGAGCTTGGCGTGCTCCACGTCCAGCTCCCGCAGGATGGCCTCCGACTTCTGGAAGTGGCACGTGTCGTCGGCGTCGCAGTGCAGGTCCTCCCGGTCCAGGCCGTAGATGGACAGGATGACGCCCTCGAACCCGTACCTGGAGCAGAGGGTCGTGAGGGGCGCCCGGCGGCCAGGCCCGACACCCCCGAGTGTGGACCCGGGTCCTTTTCCCGCCTCTGCCCGGGAAAGCCACCGGGGAAACCGGGAGGGGCTGCACGGCCCCTCGCTCCGGAAAGGAGAGAACCCAGGCTCCATGGGAACACCTGGGCCTGGCACCCCCAGACACACAGACACACAGAGACACAGACACACACACACAGACACACATACACAGACACACACACACAGACACAGATACACACAGAGACACAGACATATAGACACACATAGACACAGAGACACAGACACAGACACCACACACAGAGGCACAGACACACAGACACACACAGACACAGAAACACAGAGACACAGACACCACACACAAAGGCATAGACACACAGACACACAGACACACACACAGACAAAGACACACACAGACACACAGGCACAGACATACACACACAGACACACACACAGACACTGATACACAGACACACACAGACATAGACACACAGACATAGACACACACAGACACACAGGCACAGATATACACACAGACACACACACAGTACACAGACACAGAGACACCACACACAGAGACACTGATACAGAGACACACAGAGACACACACACAGGCATAGACAGACACACACAGACACAGACACACAAACACACAAAGACACACACACAGACACACAGGCATAGGCACAGACACTGGGCCTAACTCGCCCCCCACACACACACCCATGACCTCTCTGTGACCAGCCCATGTCTCTGGCCTTATGGCCCCAGCATGTCCCCCCGTGTCCTCCCGTACCTGACGTAGGAGATGTAGGACATCCACTGCAGGTAGGTGGGGATCGTGTCGAAGCTGACAAAGAAGCCGGAGAACAGGAGCACGGGGATGGCCGTCACCGGGCCCACGAACGTGGCCACCTGGACACAGACACCCGCTGCAGCCCGGCCCTCCCAGCCACAGCCCCTCCCCGGGCTCCCCCGCCTCCCCAGGATGCAGCCGTAGCCTGGGTCGCCAGGAGGGGGCAGCTGCAGGGCCCCCTCGGCCCCAGGAGAGCGCAGAGGGGCCCCGGCTTGGGGCCGGGTGTCTCTGGGAGGGGCTGACAGGGGGGTATAAAACCCAGAGCGGGCAGGCGGGGCCCTGAGGAGCTGACTGAGGCTCCCTGCCCTTTCCTGGGCCCAGTGGTACCAGAATTTTCCATGGCCACAGTGGACAGCAGGGAAGCCACCGGGCGTGGCCAGAGCCTCAGGCTTCCAGGGACCTGCTCGCTGGGCATGAGGCCGCCTGTGGTCCAGGCAGAAGCCAGGGGCGGCCAGCGGGCAGCAGGCGCCCAGCTGGAGCCAGGGGGGCCAGGGGGTCCCACGGCGGGGGGCTGAGCCGGCCTCGCCGCTGCCCCTCTGGCCTGCAGTGTGACCCGGGGACCACCAGCCGCTTCCGGGGTTGTAGGGGAGGCGCCAGGGACTGTGGTGGGGGGTCTGAGGTGGGAAACGCATCACGGGCTCTCATGGCGGACACAAGTGGGGGACCCAGACCCCAGACCCCAGACCCCAGGGCTCCGCAGGTGTCCCAAGGCTGTGGGCTGTGCACCTGGCCAGCCGCACTGTCCCCAGGGCGTCCCTGCACCGGAGGGCCCCGGGAGGGGGCTCCCAAATAGGGGTCCCCGGAGGGGGGTCATGGGATGGGGGGACGCACCTGCAGGGACGTGGACGCAGCCCCGATCAGCAGCCCCAGTGACTGGGCCACCAGCGAGGTCATGGTGCCCAGGGCGGCAAAGAGCACGAAGCGCAGAGCGTCGGATGGCTGCGACGTCATCCAGTACACGATGCTGCAGTAGGCCACGGGGAACAGCACCTGTGGGGGCGGGGGGGCGCTGTGAGCTGGGGGCGGGGGCCGGGAGCGCCCGCTGGGCCCCCGCGGCGGCACCCACCTGGAAGGGCACGTCGGCCATGGTCTTGGCCAGGTAGTAGGCCTTCAGGCTGTACCAGTAGTTCAGGTGCTCTCGCAGGAACACGCCCATCTCCAGGGGGACTGCGGGCAGCGGGCAGGCGTCAGCGGCAGCCACCCCCGGGCCCTCGCACCCAGACCCGCACGCCGAGGGGCGCGCGAACGGGGGTCGGTCACCACAGGGCAGGCTGCCTCTCTAAGGGCAGGGGAGCGCTGGGCACAGGCACACGCACATGGGAGCCCGCAGATATGCACACGCTGGACCCTCGGGTCTGCCCTGCGGCGGGGGCGGGGCCCTGACAGCTCTGCCCGCGGGGGTCCCTGATAGCTCTGCCCTCGGGGTCACTCCCAGTGGGACTCGGGGTCACTCCCGCGGGCTCAGGGCCAGTGCGTGTTTCCCCATGGACGCTCGCAGCCCCCGAGCACTCACACGTGAGCACGGTGGGCATGAGCGCCGCGAACATGAGGAAGAGCATGGAGAAGAAGAGGAAGCCCGAGTTGCTCAGGACCTTCTTGGCCTCGTTGCCGATGCCCAGGTAGAGCAGCCCGATGAGCAGCCCGATGCCGATGTGCGACGTGATGCGCAGGTGCGTCAGGACCTGGGGCACAGGCAGGGCTCGGGCCACGTCCTCTCCCCGCCCCCCGCCTCCTCACACGCACACGAGCATGCGTGTACACACGTGTGCACACGCATGTCACATACGTGGGCCCACACACGCATGCAGACACGGGTATGTACGCGTCATCTACGCAAGTACATGCGATAAGTGTGTCACATACATGCACAACATGTGACATCTACACGTGTCCACACACGCTGAACATACAATTACGGGAACATTTTGTGACACTGATTTCCCGTGATGGGGGCGTGCCAGGGAATGGGGCACCCAGGAGCCCCCTGGGCACAGTGGCCCCAGTGACCACTGACCCCCCCTGCCACCTCCCCGAGGGTGAGGCCAGGCCCCAGGTGCTCTGGGGGCGCGGGGCTGAGGCTGAGGCCAGGACGCTGGGGGCAGGCGCCCGCGGGAGTGGCCGTGAGGGGACAGGCGCGGGCGGGGCCTCACCGAGTCCCGCATGATGCTGAGGAAGGTCCTCTTGAAGAGGATGCAAAACTGTGTGAGGCAGCTGGCCGAGAAGCTGTGGCAGCTCTCCATGGACGCTGAGTCCTGGCAGGGCAGCAGGGGGCAGCAGTGAGCCACCGCTGGCTCCGAGCTCCCGCCGGGGGACAGGGGGGGGGACGCCGCCGCCTTACCTCCTCCGAGGGCCGGTGCCACAGGAAGGGGTTCACCTCGGCGTCGGCCGCCAGTTCCCGCTTGTAGTCCGAGTCGCACATGCCCTCGCGCACGGCGCGCACCAGCCGCGTGTTCTGGTCGCCGTACTCCCCGGACGCCACCTCCATGACTGCGGGCACAGCTCCGTCAGCGCCCGCCCCCGCTGCCCCCGGCACTCAGGAGCTCGCCCCCCCCAGGAGCACCCGCCAGCCCGCAGAATCACATGGAGTCACGGGAGGCCACTGCCCTGCCCCCCCAGACTCCTGGGGGCCACCAGTCACCCAGACCCCCAGGCCGAGTCAGCATAGCCCCAGGAACGGGGGCAGCAGAGCCCGGACCCCAGGCCCATGGGCAGCGGGGCGGGGACGACCCCGGGCACAGGGGCAGCGGGAGGAGACGACCCCGGGCACAGGGGTAGCGGGACGGGGAGCCCAGCGTGAACTGGCTGAGTGCTGTCAGCAGGGCAGGTGGCGGGCAGGGCGGGGTTCCGTGCCCACAGGGCAGGGCCCGGGAGCGGGCAAGCCTCAGGCCACCTGGGCACTGAGCATGGCTGCCGGTGGGAACTTCCCTTGGGGCTCTGGACCCGGTGCCAGGGCAGCTTCTCAGCGCCCGTGCCTGGCCCCGGCCCTGCCTGCCCACTGCACGGCTGACTGCACCATGTCCGGCTTCAAGCATCTGCAGGGCCCCCCCAGAAGGCCGCTGGGCCCTGAGACATCCTGATTTCCCCTGGAAAGGACCTCCCAGCCCCCGGGGCGACAGCAGCCCTCAGCGGGGGCTCCTGGGACTCCACCCGAGGAAGGCCAGCCCCACCGCAGGGCACAAGGGGGTCCTGAGCGGGGACTCCGGTGAAAGTGCTCCCAGAGCAGGGACCCTTCTCCCCGCCTGGCAGGTCTGGGCGCCACTTACCAAAGTCAGCGGGGTTGTGGTAGGTCGGACAGTTCAGGCCCAAATCCCGCAGGTACGGTACGAGATTCGAGACCTTTCCCCGGTAAACACACTGGCCTTGACTGAGGACGTAAAGCTGGGGGGAGGGAGGGGAAAGGGTCAACGGACACCCAGAGACCCCACAACCCACCCGCCACCACCCACCTGCTCTGCTAACCCACCCACCAGCCCACCCGCCCAGCCTTGTCCGTTTGCCCTTCCGCCCAACCACTCTGCGCCAGTTTGTCCACCCTCCCACACCCTGCCGCCCCCGCCCGGCCCTGCATCCACCCTCTCCACCCGCCACCTGCCCAGGCCCCTACCGCCAGCCCTCCCTCCGCCGCCCACCCTCCAGTCCGCCATCCACCTGCCCTTCCCCGGCCCCTCCCCCGCCCGCCCACTCCTCCTCTTCACACCCTTCCCACGCCCCCTAGGGCCCTCGGGCCTCTTCCCGCACTCACCCCCCCTCCACAGCCCGCCCCCTGCCCCGCTGGGAGCCCCGGCCACGCACCTGGTCAAAGAGCTCGAAGAGCTTGGCGCTGGGCTGGTGGATGGTGCAGATGATGGAGCGGCCGCCCTGCGCCAGCCCCTTCATCAGCGACACCACCTGGAAGCACGACGCACTGTCCAGGCCGCTGCAAGGCAGGGGGCGCCGTTAGCCACCGCAGGGCCCGGCTGGCCGGCGGGGACGGGGTGGGGGTGGGGGCGGCGCGGCCCCTTACCTGGTGGGCTCGTCGAAGAACATGACGGGGGGGTTGTTCACCAGCTCCAGCGCGATGGCCAGGCGCTTCCGCTGCCCACCCGAGAGGCTGCCTGTGCGCGTGTGGGCGCAGGGCAGCAGGCCCAGGGCCGTCAGGATCTCCTTGACCTGGGGGGCGCAGAGGAATCAGCGGGGCCTGCAGGGACACCCGCCCCACGGCGCGTCCAGGAACCCCGACACCCCGGGACGCACGCAGCCCACGAGCAGCCGCCCAGAGCACACGCAGGGACAGGCGCGGGCGGGAGGGCCCAGCCGGGCGCTGCTGCCCGCTGCCACCTCCCGGGGCCCAGAGGAGGGGAAGCCCGTCGGGGTTTTGCCTGGTCCCGTCCCCAGTAAACACTTCCAGCTTCCTGTCCCCCGGCCAGGCCCGTGCTGGGGGCCCCGGGCGCACCTCCCCAGGCCCCTCTGCCTGAGACCCGCCCCGGCCACCTCCCCTCCCTCTGCTGGAGCAGGCAGGGGCCCCGGCCCCCGGGGACAGGAAGCTGGAGCTGACTGTGAGGGCTGAGGGGGTCAGCGGCGCCTGTGTTGGTGACCCCAGTGCCCCGCCCCACCACCCCCAGCCCCCTGCCATCCGGGCAGGTGGCCTGTGGGGTCCTGCCAGGGAAAAGGCAGGGCCTGACCCTGGCGCCCCGGGTCTCGGAGGGGGACGCTGGCCCTGACTTTGCATCTGGCCGCCTGGCACCCGCCACCCGAGGGTACAGCGAGGCACTGGCGAGGGGTAAGGGCGAGGGGCCTGGGGAGGCCCCCTGATGAGAGAACGGATCCCTGTGCCCGAACTCCCCCTGCTGGCCCGTGTGTGTGTGCATGCATGCGCGTGCACGCGTGTAGGTGCACGCATGTGTGCACGTGTGTGCGTGTACATGAGCATGCGTGTGTGTGCGTGTACATGAGTGTGTGTGCGTGCACATGAGTGTGCGTGTGTGCGTGTGCTTGTGTGTGTGTGTGTGTGCAGGGCACAGGCCTGTGTGGACACGTGATGTGTGTACAGGTGCTGTGCATGTGGGGGCGTGTGCGCGCGCGCCTGCTCCCAGAGCGATGCTGCCGTGTGTTCGAAGCCCCTCGCGCCCCCAGACGCTGCTCTCCTCGGGCTCGCTGCGAGTCCAAACAAGCACAAGTCAAAGCCCCCTTGTCTGAGGGGTTGCAAGGGACCTGGGGCCCGTGGCCCACCCTGCCCCCTGCCGGGGACGGAGCCAGCAGGGCTGGGAGGGGGCAGGATGATCAATCATCCGGGAAACTTGTTTACTTTGTGGCTTAAGGACTGGCTGATCGCCTGCCCCAGCCACACGTGTTCTACAGCGCGTGGGCGGGGCCGGTTATTTTTAAACATGACAAAGCGGCTCCATTGTCACCATCTATAAAACACCTCAGAGCTGTGCTCAGCCTGCCGGGCAGAGCCCGCCCCCACCCCCGAAGGTGGGCATCTGGCCCCAGAGCGCCGGGGCCGGGGGACCCAGGCACACACGGCCGCAGGCACCCCACCATGCCGGGGCCAGGTGACCCCACGGACACTGGGGCTCCCTGTGCCCCTCTGCTCACCACAGGGGGCCCGGCACACACTCACCATCTCCTTCCTGCCCTCGTCCTTCTCCTGCAGCTTCAGGTGTGCGGAGACCTGTGGGCACACGCGAGGCATCAAAACACAGCCGGAGTCCCGGCAGGACGACGCAAAGGCCTCGGCCGAGAAAGGGTAGGTGAAGGACGGGGCATGGGGGACAGCCTGTGAGTACACAGAATCTGCTCGGCCTGGAGCACCCCACACGGTGGGCACCAGGAGAGTGAGCCTGGCCCAGGCATCAAGGCTGGGAGACCACCACCTTGCTCAGGGTTCCCGAGCCATCTGCTAGACCCAGCACCCACTGCTAGTGTGTGGCAGGTGGGGAGGGGAGGGCTGACCTCACCATCATGGCCTCCTACAATGAGGAAGGAATGGGGTCTGGCCACACCATCATGGCCTCTTGCAGTAAGGGGATGAGAGCCTGATCATCACGGCCTCCTACAGTGGTGGTGGTGGGGGGGGGATATGGACCTGATCTCAGCATCATGTCCTCCTATGGTAAGGTGCTAGGGAACTGACCTTACTATCATGGCCTCCTACAGTGGTGGGGGAATTATGGACCTGACCTCACCATCATGGCCTCCTACAGTGGTGGGGGAATTATGGACCTGACCTCACCATCATAGCCTTCTACAGTGGTGAGGGGGATATGGACCTGACCTCAGCATCATGGCATCCTATGGTGAGGTGCTAGGGAGCTGACCTCACTACCATGGCGCCCAGCATGGGGGAGGTTATGGACCTGACCTCAGCATCATGGCGTCCTGCATGAGGTGGGGCATGGGGTCTGGCCTCACCATCATGGCCTCCTGCACGGTGAGGTGTGGCAGCAGCATGTCGTCCTGCATGATGTAGCAGGACACCTTCCGGAAGCAGCGCAGGTCCCGGGGCTGCCCGTTGATGAGCACGGCCCCCTTCATGCCGGTCTCCCTGCAGAGCGAGAGCAGCTGCCGTGCACCGTCCCCTGGGCCCGCCCCGGGGGAGTGGGGGGGAGGGCCCGGGCAGGGCGAGCTCACCTGTACCCGGCCAGAATGTTCATGAGCGTGGACTTGCCGGCCCCAGAGGGCCCCATGATGGCCACCAGCTCCCCGCTGTTGAACTTGCCGGAAATGCCCTTCAACAGAGTCTTGTAGCCTGCGGAGAGGGGACACGCTGTGGCCCCCACCTTGGGTGCAGCGTCCGCACCCCCCTCCCTCGGGCACACAGACAGGAGGGTGGCTCCAGCCCCGCCATGGAAGTTCACAAGCTTTCCCACCCATCCTGTTCCCCAGCACACCCTGGGGCGCCACTAGGGGGTCCCCAGCCGCGGTCACCAGCAGAAGCCCTGGAACTGGGGAGGAGGGAGCAGGGGGTCAGGAGGGGCCCAGACGCATGGCCGCGCCAGGCGGCTCCTGCCCTCGCTGACACGGTGGTTCCCCCCCTGCCCCCACCCTGCCTTCCTGTGACGTCCGTCTGTGACGCCGCTGCCTCTCGCTGAAACCCTGGGAGCAGCGGGCGGCCTGCACCGGCACCCAGTGCACCGTCCAGCCCGGCCCCCACCCAGCTTTGTTCCTAGGAGCTAACCCCCCCCATGTGGGACCCCCCTAGCGTCCCCTCATAGCGTCAGATGCTGGTAAGGACAGAAAACTCGTCCCAGTGAGGACCCCGGACCAGTGCAGAACTGGGCTCCCGGGAAATGCCTGAACCCATCTCTTGGGGCCCCCAGCGCTGCACACGCCCAGGGGCCCCCTGGGGACCCCCAGATTCACGCAAGGGCCCCGTCGTGCTCTCATCTTTCACCAGCAGACACCTGCGCTTCACCTGTCCCAGCTGCCACTGTGGCTGGACGGGCGTCCCCGGGGCCGGCCTTAATGAGACAGCTCGGAGCGGAAGCGGGGCAGGAAGCTCGTGGCCCTGCGTTCAGCTCATTACGGAGAGTGAGAGGCCTCAGGAGGGCCGACAGCCGTCCCGGCGGGACCCTCGGAGGGACAGCCGGTGCAGGGCCAAGGGCCAGCCCCCAAGGCAGTGAGGTGTCGGTGACACTGGCCACAGACAGGGAGCCAGGCCCGGGGCGGAGCAGGCGAGGAGGAAGTCCCCGCAGAGAGCCCTCTCTGGGCGCGGGAGGGGCACAACACTGGAGGGGGCTTCCTGGGGCCAGCTGGCCGGAGGCGGGGGTCCAGATTCAAGAACCTCCTGCATCTGTCAAGCCCCCGAGAGCAGGGGACAGCGGGCAGGGATGGCCTTGGGGGTCCTAGTTGTGCCTGTAACCGAGTTACAGCGGGGGGCGCCTCCCCCGCACTCATGCCCCTGCTGGGTCGAGAGAGAGAGAGAGAGAGAGAGAGAGAGAGAGAGAGAGAGAGAGAGGGGAGGATTGCGCGAAGATTTCCGCCCTCCCCGCCGGCTGCCCCGCCCCCACCAGCCAGGCCCACAGACGGAGCTCTCTCCACCTCTGGGCTCAAAGCCAGTCCCCGGGGCCCCACCCAGCCGGCCTCAGTGCAGGGAGGACCCCAGGGAGGAGAGGAGCGTGCAAAGGGGCTGGGAGTCCCCAAGGGCAGCCCACCTCCAGCACAACTGCTAGCCCGTGCGTCCATCCCTCGGGCCCGGCTCTGTCCTCCCGTCTGCCCGGCAGCGGCACCAGGCACCCTGGGGTCCAGCCAACAGCCACAGGGCAGAGACGCCTGCGGGCAGCTCGGACACTCGGGCCCAGCCGTGCCAGGGGGCTTTCGACATCCTGCTACACCCCCATAGCTCCCAAGATACACGGTCGCTGGGGGCCCACGCGTGGGGCCAGGCCGGCCAGCACGTGCCCCCAGTGGGGCACATCATCCTCTCAGTTGGTGATGGAGCCCCAGACGTGGCCCCTTAAGTACGGGCATGCAAGGACCGGAATGTTCCAGAATGTGCCTGTGGCTTCTAGCTGCTCACAGAACAACTGCAGGGAGTTGACCCCGCCCACCTCGGCCACCTGCACTCACAGCCACCTCCTCCCCCGTCCCTGACACCTGGAGAGTGAGTGCCACCCACACCGGTCACAGCTGGCCCCACCACGGCACAGGGGGCACAGGGCCGAGGCCAGGGCCACTCCATGTCCGGTCAGGCGGGGGCCCTGCAGGCCCGCTGTGTCCCTCTAGACCACACTGGACGGCTAGCGTTCCCGTTTGAGAATGATCGTGGACCGGGCCACGCCGGGCAGGGACCACAGACCAGGCCTCCGCCCAGCCCACACCAGCCCACGGCCCCACTCGTGGGAGAACCCCGGGAACAGGGCGGGAGAGCGCAGAGGGGTCAGGGGCGGCTCGCACACGGCTGCCGCTGGCTCCGTCCCCAGCACCACAGACAGTCCCAGAGCACTGCAGGAGTGACTCCGAGCACAGGGCCGGGAGCACCGCCAGATGCAGCCAATCCCCCATCACTAAAGAAAGAGAAGCACAGGGAGCACTGGGGCCGGAGTCCGGCTCACCATGGCGGCTGGCGGAGGCTGTGGTTCCATGTTGACATGCTCCCCGCCACATGGCGTCTCCGGCTCAGGCCCACGGGACCACCGCCTCATCCGTACCCCTCCCTGCGGCAGCCAAGCGCCCCCCCCAGGTGTGCCCGGCCGGTGGCTACAAGCTTCAGAGACCTGGACCCATGTCATTCATTCATTCATTCATTCAAAACACTGAGACGTGGGAAGAGGAATCTCACCGCGTCCGGCCCCCAGGGACGGTGAAAAGGGCGTTTCTGGTGATGAGCAGACCCTGGTCCATGTTCACATCTGCAGGTGCACCAGCCCCTCAGGCAACCGGGCCTGGCCACAGCGTGGGGACAGTGGCCCCACCCTGCCCCTGAGAGACGACACGAGGCCACGGCCAGCGCTGTTCCAGGGCTGGAATTCCCGCCCGTGACGCAGGGCTGCAGCCGCCACATAAACAGTCCCGCAGTGCCGGATCCTCCGGCACCCGTCAGGGGGGAGGAGACGCGAGCGGGACAGCAGGTGGGCCTGGGGCAGGACAGAGACCCCCACCCGGCCCTGTAGGGGCTCCCGACTCCCTCCTGCCGCTCCTCGGGGGCTAGTCAGGTGCCCCTGGCTGCGTTACCGTCACCATCACCTTCACAATTCAAGTCAGTCCCTCCCACATCAGGAGCCCACAGCGGCCACACCGACCCAAGCTAAACACACACACACACACACACTAACACACTCACACTCACACACACACATACGCACACACTCACATACACATACATGCAAACACACATACACTCGCACACTCATACATACATACACACTCAAACTCACATACATACACATACACTCGCACACATTCACACTCATACACACACCACACACTAGCACATACACACCCTCACATACACACACATTCACACTCACACAAATACTCCTACACAAACATCCTCATATACACCACACTCACATACACACATACACACTCATACAGTCACATACACTCACACACTCATATACACACTGACACAGTCACACACTCAGCTACACAATCACACACTCACACACTCACACCTCACCCGTCTCTCACAGCCACCCAGACCTCGCTTCCCGGGAAGCCCCCCCAGGGGGCTAAACCAACCGGGAGGCTGGTCTCGCCCCCCTTCCTCGGCTCCTGCGCCCCCCCACCCCACCCCGCCGGCTGAAGGACCCCCGATGCTCCAGTCACCGCCTGCAGTGGGGCCGAGGCGGAAGGGACGGCCCCACTCCAGGGAGGAGAGCAGACCCCGTCCTGAGAGACGCGGAGAGGAAGGGCCCCAGCTGGGGGTGGGGGTGGCCCTGGCGCGGCCATCCAGACAGTTAGTTGGGTGTTTGGGGCCCACCCCAAAGGGGCCTCCCCTAGCCCACCAGGACTGATCCTGAGCACAGAGTCAGGAGTCAAACACGGCCCCAAACAAACAGAAGCTGAGGGTGCTGCAGCCGGCGCCAGGGGAAGCAGCCGGGCCCCGGACAGTGCCCGGGGCAGACGCACAGGACGGTCCGGGGGGCGGCCCTGTCCCCTGGCACTGGTGCAGAGCCCGAGATGGGCAACACCCGAGATGCCGGGGACGCCCCAGCACTCCCCGGAGGGCCACGGGGGCCGGGTGGCGGCAGCCGGGACAGTGCTCAGGACGCGGGGGGGGGTCCCCAGGGCACAGGGGCCGAGACCGTGTTTGCCATCGCCCACAGCCCACGCCGGGAGCCAGCGGTCACTGCTGGGCTCTGGCCGTGCAGGATGAAGGGGATGGGCAGCGGCAGCACCACCCACAGTGCAGAGCTGCGGGGAATTCCTGGCCCCAACAGCCACCACCGGCCAGGAAGGGCGCCACCGCCCAGGGCACACACAGGGGGCCCCCAGCCCCGCGGGAGGGAGCCCTGAGCACCGACAGGTGTGCCCGGGGCAGGAGGGGGAGGAGGGGGAGGAGAGGGAGGAGGGGGAGGAGGGGAAGGAGCAGGAGGAGGAGGAAGGGGAGGAGGGGGGGGGCATCCCCCTTGCGGACTCCCAGGCGCCCCCGCAGCCCCCCACGCAGCCCCGCAGCCCCCCACGCAGACTCTGGCCCGCGGGCTCTGCTCTGGGCTCCCTGGGCTCCCACCCGCGTCCCGGGACACCACCACGGGGTCAAACAGACGCCTGCGTCCCCCGGGGGCGTCCAGGTGACCCTTTCCAGGGGGGTGCCGGCCGCCCCTGGGCCCCCCCGCAGGCCGGGCGGGGCCCCGGCGCATCCTCGGGTCCGCCTAGCAACAGCGCGCACGCCAATCCCTCGCCGGGGTAACTCCCGGGCATTGACCGCCAGTAACCCCGGCCGCCGGCGGCGGCGGCGGCGGGCGCGCACTGCGCACGCGCGCGGGAGGCAGGCGGCGGCGCGCACCTGCCCGCACCCACCCTGCACCACACGGTCCCGCCCGCCCGCCGCGCGCTCGCACCCCGCGCCGGCCAAGTCAGAGTGTCGGGGATGTCCGGCCGGCGGGCAGGAAGCGGCCCGGTTTCCTCCGGCCGGCCTTGAGGCCCAGGGGGGGCGGGGACCCCGCGGCCAGCCGCGCCCTCACCCCTGCGGGCCAGCGGCGACCCCCGCCCGCGGGAGGCAGCGCGGGGGCCCTCCAGGTCTGGGCTCGGGAAACTCCGCTGCTCCTGGGGGCGGGTGGTCAGCCTGGCCAGCCGCCCCCCCAAGTTAACCCTTCTGGGTCCAAAATGAAAGAGCTCTCGGGGGCGGGGGCTACCAGGTCCAGCCCCTCAGACCCTGCCTCGACACAGCCGCGGAGGGTCTCAGACACAGACCCCCAGAGCCTCACCCCACCTGGGCCTCCTGCGGCCGCCCCCCCCCCCCCCCCCCCCCCCCCCCCCGCCTCTGGGACGCGCCCCAACCACTTCCTCTCCCCAGCCCTGCACCCCTCTCAGCACCAAGGCCGCTCGCTGGGCTCTGCAGCAGAGGACACGGGCTGCCACCCCCTGACACAGATGTGTGTGTGCTCCCCCCACCACACACACACACACACACGCACGCGCGCACACACACGCACACATGCATGCACACATGCACGCACACACATGCATGTACGCACGCACACACGCACACACACCCCCAAGGTTCTCCACCAGAGTTCCAGAAAAGCAGAACTCAGACGCCGGCTCCAGACCTCAGCAGCAAACACGGATTACTCAAATGCAGACGGGCAGAAACCTTTTCCAAGAATCGGACTTGTGCAAACTGGGCGCTGGCTGCCCCAGCCGTGGCCCGGGCCAGTCCCCAGCCGCTGGAAATCCTCCTGGGGAGGGAGTAAGAAGGACTCGCTCCAGGGGAGGTCAGGCGGCCTAGCCTGAGGCCTCTAAATATAGGTGTTGGCTGGACGTAACCGCGGTGCGAGGCCACCTGCGCCCAGCACAGGGGTGGACCAGGAAGCAGGGCGGGGGGGGGGGATGAAAATGAAATTAGCAGCTGGATCCCAGGATCCCAGAGCCCAAGCCAGCTCTGAGCAGAAACGCTGGACCTGGACTGGGTCTCAGGAGCAAGGCCCCAACCACGCCCAGGGCCCAGGCGAGCCCGAGAGACCGGCTTCCCGCCTGCACCCCAAACAAGCCCTGTTGCCTCCACACGGCGTGGGGCAGGTGTACACCGTGCACGACCTTCCCGCTCACAAACAGGGGCATGGCTCACGTGCCAACAGAATGTCACCTTGGGGCCCTCAGCCTGAGCACTGGCTCCTGGGCAGGAGAAGCACACGGAGAGACGCAGAGAGAGGAGAGCCCCCCGAGGACAGGGGTCCGGCAGGAAGGGGCCGCGGCGTCTGCCCGGCCTCCCGGAGGCCCAGCAGGCAGGGGGGCCGGCACAGCCTCCCAGCACGGCCAAGGGGGACGCGCACCCTGGGACGAGCCCAGGAAGCACCATCACCCATTCCCCGAGGGCAGCCTGGTCTGGCGTCCACGGTCCCTCCCTAGCCGCCTTCACGGAATCCCCGAGCGCTCCTCAAACGCCCGTTCCTCCGTCCGGGCCTGTGCGAGGCCCGAGGACGCCGAGACACGGCCCTCGGGAGGGGGACACACAGAGGTGCGTCTCACAGCCGGGGCTGCCGGCCCGTCCCCTCCCTCCCCAGCTCCCTGCGGAGTCCAGGGAGCACGGTGAGCATGGGAAGAAAGTTCTAGAAGCCCAGGGTTCATTTTCAACCTGGACTCCACGCTAGGGACTCTGGGAGCTCCGCTTCCTTTCCAAGTTTCACGTCGCCTCCTGGAGGGTGGGACAGATTGGCTGGTGCCAATCCAGAGGCCTAGAAAGTTCCTTCCTCTGCCCTTAATCAGGGCAAAAGGCACTGGCCTCCGTGCAGACCGGCTGCAAGGAATCCCCCAGGATTAGTGGTCGAGCTGTCCCCCCGTGGCTCTAGGTAGCGGGGTACAGCGGGGCCATGCCGGGGGCAGCCCAGGGAGCCCCTCTCGCGGCAAGCGTCCCGCGCACCTTACGGTGCCCAAGCCTTCACCATCAGCACCCGCTGGCCCGCTGCCGCGGCTTGGACGTGGGTCAGAACCACGCAGGTCCCGAGGGTAAAGAGGCAGAATCAGAGCAAAGAAATGCTTTCATGGGAGCTGGAGCGATAGCACAGCGGGTAGGGCGTTTGCCTTGCACGCGGCCGACACGGGTTCGATCCCCAGCATCCCATATGGTCCCCCAAGCACTGCCAGGAGTAATTCCTGAGTGCAAAGCCAGGAGTAACCCTCTGAGCATCGCTGGGTGTGACCCAAAAAGCAAAAAAAAAAAAAAGAAAAAATGCTTTCATGGCGGGGTGGTGGGGCTCGGGGGTGCTGGGGGCTACACCTGGTAGTGCCCTCAAGGCCATGCAGTGCCCAGGGTCACATGGGGCCCTGGACACGCCCTTTGAGCTCTCCCCAAGCCCTGAATTGTTTCATTTTTTTTCTTTCCTTTTTGGGCCACACCTGGTGATGCCCAGGGGTTGTTCCTGGCTCTGTGCTCAAGAATTACTCCTGGCGGTGCTCGGGGGACCCTATGGGACGCCGGGGATAGAACCCCAGTTTGCCGTGTGCAAGGCAAACCCCCTCCCCGCTGTGCTATCGCTCTGGCCCCTGAACTGATTCATTTTACCCACGGG
Source organism: Sorex araneus (assembly GCF_027595985.1). Classification (NCBI taxonomy): domain Eukaryota; kingdom Metazoa; phylum Chordata; class Mammalia; order Eulipotyphla; family Soricidae; genus Sorex; species Sorex araneus. Next base: position 51,755,620 of record NC_073303.1, read on the forward strand.
AACGGCTCGGGCCCCCGAGGGGTGGTCAGTGCCGCCGGAGGACTCCACGTGCCCCTCGGAAAGGGCGCGGAGGGAGGAGGGGCTGCAGAGTGGGGACTTACTGCCCTCGGGTGCTCGGCGTGGGCTTCATCCGAGCGACCCCGAGCCCCCTGCCCCTGCCCCTGCCCCGAGCTGTGACCACAGTGCCTGGAGCCGCTGGGGGGATGGGGGCCGGGAGGTCCCCGAGCGTCCCGGCCGCCACGGCTATGACGGCATCGCTGTCCCAGGGACGGGCCCGGCGATGCAGGTGCCGCAGCCAGCTCCTCGCGGGGAAGTAATTACGCTATCCAGAGCGGGCGAAGCCACCCGCAGGGTGCGAGGTGGCCCCCGGGAACTGTTTGCCTCTGCTAGGAATCTATTACACGATCTCGCCGTCCCCCGAAGGCCTCATTAATCAGATGGCGAAATTGTCACCACAATTGAAAATACAAGGTGTTTGCTGAGCGCTGCCCTCGGTGCTTGGCACGGGACAGGCGTCTGAGGCGCCGGGAAGGGCCTCCTGGCACCGTTGGCTGGGCCTGAGCCCCTTTCGGCCCGCGAGGCCCTGTCTTCTCTGCCTTGTTGCTGCACGAGAAGGACGTGCCAGGAGGACTCAGGCGGGAGCGTCCCACGCCACGCTGGTGCCAGCAGGCACATTCGGTGGGCAAGGGGGGTGAGAGGGCTCCCTCGGAGAGCCCTGCACGGCCCGGGCCTCAGAGGCAAGGGGAGATCTGCATCTGACCTCAGACGGCTGGGTCCCCTGGCCCAGTCCCGAGGCTGCTGGGTCCCCCGGCCCGGTTCTGGCATGCCCCTGCAGTCTCCTGTTCTCACCCTCCCTCACCTGTGGCAGTGCCCTGAGGGAGGTGTCCGGGTGATCACACATAAATTGGAATATTTGAAATGAAAACCAGGCCCCCGGACGCCTCGGTGACAAGAGCAGCCAGGCTGGGTCTCTCCCTCGCCTCCCCCCGGAGCGTGCCGGGGGCTCAGCCCTGCAGCACCGCCTCCCGGGGTGAGGCTGGTCACCCCTGGCAGTGCCCAGCGGTGATGCTCAAGCACAGTCAGGAGTGATGGCTGGGGGCCGGGCCCCCTGGGTCATCATCGGTCCTGCTGACCCACTGGGAGCCCACAGACTCCTGAGCACTGTTTGGACGTGCACCCCCACCCCCTGGTCCCAGGGACCACAGTGAGAGAAAGGAAACGCAGAGGCTGGTGGGGCCTGGCACAGCCACGGGCCCCCGCCACTGCCGGGGCCTCCGACATCGAGGGAGGGGTGGGGCGGCAGAGGTGGGAGCACGTGGGAGGCAGGACAATGGGGGGACAGGCCCCACACCCAAGAGAGGGGACGCAGGAGCCCTGCCCCACCCCTCGGGCTTTCACTGGTTTGTTGGGGAAGTCGAGTCCACAGGGAGCCCTGGCTGCAGCCCGGGGGGTGCCAGGCTCCGGGAAGAGGTGGGCAGGACGCCCCAATGTCTGCTTGCTGGTGGCAGGGATCGGGGACAAAGGGCACCGGGGGCGGGCGGCAGGAGGGGGGCGGGCAGAGCCTGCCGGTTGGGAAACCGGTCACAGGGCCTCTTCCCTGACTCACCACGGCTCCCTGGGGCCCACTTCCTCCTCCGCCCCGGCTGAGGTTACTACCGGGCAAGCGTCTGCCTGGGACCCACCGGGCCCAGCTCCCCGGGGGGGCCCTGGGGATGGGCCGCCCGCCAAGGCCCCTCCCAACTGAGCAACCAGCCCCTGCTCCAGGCTTGGGCTTGTGGGCGCAGGTGGCGTGGGCAGGGGTGACCCCTGGCCGTTCCCTTGCAGGCACGGGGGAGCGGGCGCGGGCTGGCTCCAAGGCTGGCCACTGGGGCCTGGGCGCCACAGGCCACCTCTGCTGCCGGGACGGGCTGCCGGGTCGCCCACGGGAACCTCCAGCGGCTGGCTGGGCCCCCGGCCACACGCAAGGCGCCACCTCGGGCTCACACACCTGCACACGCGACTGCCCCAGGCCAGAAGATCTCCACACAGGGAGCTCCAAAAGCCTCCAGCTGGCGGGGAAGGAGGCCCCGAGGGCCGGTGGCACCGATGGGTGCGGCCTGGTAGCCCCTGGGCACCGCCACTGGACGGACCCCAGGCCCCCAAGCCCCCCGGAGCCCCCAGCATAAGCCCGCACCTACGCTGACCGATCAGAAGGCCCCAGCAAGGCCCCGCCTGGCGCCCTAACGGGCACGAGAGCGTCCTCTGGGGCGGCGAAGGCGGGTGCCAGTGCCACCCGGCCAGCAGCACGGCTCCCGGGCCCGCACACCCATCCACAACGCTGACTCGCGGCACCCAGGAGCCCCGCTCGGGGAGCAGAGGAAAGGGAACAGGGCGGGGGAGAAATAAGAACCCTGACGGCGAGACGCGAGGCCGTCGAGGGGGAGCAGGGCTGAGGGCGCGAGGGCAGGAGACGCCCAGGTTCCCCCGGGCAGCCCCAGCGGGGCAGTGGGGCGGGGGGAGGCTGACCCTCCTCCTGGGGTCCTCCTGCCCACCCACCCCCCGCTGGGGACAGCCAACAGCCCACCGGGAGCACCCGGCTGTTGCGATGCTGGGGACGGGCGGAGCGAGAGGACAGCAGGGAGGGCGCTTGACTTGCACTCAGCCGACGAGGGTTCGAACCCGGGCTTCCCATGGGGCTCCCTGGGCCTGCCCGGAGTCATCCCTGAGTGCGGAGCCGGGAGTCAGCCCTCGGCACCCGGGGAGACGCTCCGGGCAGCAGCGCCCCGAAGCCCCCGCCACTGAGGGCGGCTGCCGGTGGGGCCGGTGCCAGCCTCTTACCTTTCTTCCGCCACCAGGGCCCCTCGGGCACCGAGTAGGACAGGTCCTTGAACTCGATGTTCACGGCCGCCCTGCGCGGCAGCGAGGAGAAGCGCTGGGCCTCGGTCAGCGTGTTGTCCACCTTCTTCAGGTGCCCGTTGAGCAGGTCCGTCTCGGTGGGCTCCATGCTGCCGGACACCACCTCGTCCACCGACACGCACACAGACTTGGGCTCCGTCATTGCTGCCGAGTAGCTGCTGGCATTCTGGGGAGAGAATGGGCGGTCGCGGTCGGGGGACGGCGGGCAGGGCATTGGGGGTCCCTCACGGGGAAGCAGCCCCTCACGCCCGCAACCATCAGACACGCGTGTGCTGGCCAGGCTGACTGGGACTCCCGACACCCACCACAAAACCACCGCAGGGCCGGGAGCTGGCAGAATGGTGTCTGGCCACGCAGAACCGCCCGTCCACAGCCCGTGACGGCAAAGCCGGAGAGACAGGCCCAGGGGCCCCGGGAAAGGCACATGGGAAAGAACTTATTTCTCACTTATTTATTCTGGGCACTTGGGCCACACCCAGCAGGCTCCGGGCTGACTCCCGGTTCTGTGCTCAGGGATCACACCTGGCGGTGCTCGGGGAGCCCTCTGGGGTGCCGAGCAGGCCAGCCGGGTGCAAGGCAGCATCTCACCTGCCACTCTGGCCTGCAAAGGTCCTATTTTCAAGCAGCTGTGCGGGGCCGTGAGCGGCCTGACGGGGCCCCCGGTCCATCCCCAGAACTGCACGTCTCCTGGGAGGGCAGCCATGGGGCCCCCCAGATTTAAGACATCCACCAAGCTCTCCAGGGCCAGAGCCCCTGCCTCTCCCCCCAACACACCCCTGGTTCCCCGACACAGCACGGGGGCCGGCAGTGCATCTCTCACCACCGCAGAACAGGGCTCGTGGAGGGGCTTGCTCCGGGACCCCGGAACCCAGGGCAGAGGCTATTCCCAATCGGAGTCATCTTAAATAACAACAAGTAACTGGAGGAAGCCAGGCGGGGGCCAGAGAGATAGCCCGGTGGGCAGGGCACTTGCCTGGGTCGCAGCTGCGCCGGGCTCCATCCCTGCACCCGTAAGGTCCCCGCGCTCCACCCGGAGTGACCCTGGCCCTGGCTCTGCGGCTGACCAAGTACACAGGCGGGGGTGGGGTGGGGTCACATTCCCAAACACGAGGGAGGGTGGGGTCCCCACACGCCGACCCCCGGGGGCTCTCCTGGCCTGGGCGTGAGAACGTGCCCCGGGCCTGGGCGGAAGGAAACTGCCCGCAGGATGCGCGTGTCCTGGCCACGTCCGGCCAGGGCTGCTCCGGCGAACAATGGGGCCCGGCCCTGCCCTGCCCGGCTTCCAGCCACACACCGGAGCCAATCGCCCCCCGCACACGCATGTGCACGCCCGGGAGGAGGGGGACGGCCAGCTGGGGGGGACACAGGGCAGCAGGCAGAAGGCCGCCCCCGCCCGGCGCTCAGGGTCCCCCTGTCGCCAGCCTGTCCCCTCAGTCTCACCAGCACCGACCCGAGGCCCCATCCTGCGGGCAGGCGTGGCTCTGAGCCTGGGACCCCCGACGCGTGGGCCTCGGGGGCGTCCAGCCCTCGCATCCCCAGCCCCAGGGCCATGGCGGCCATTCCCTCCAACACCCCCACAGGGGCCCGTCCTGGGGCATCTCCCGGCTGGACGAAACACACGGGGTCACGGGTGTGCACGCCCCCAGTGGGCACCCTAACGGGCATGGCAGGTGCTGGCCAGGCCCCCTCCACGGAGCCTACGTCCCCCGCCCCGCCGTGTTACTCAGGCAAACCGGGCACCAGGGAAACTGTGTGGCTCAGTGGTCACGCCCCAAACGCTCACGTTCAGCAGATGTAGGCAGTGGCCCTCCCCGAGGAGGGGGCCGCTGCAGGCTGGGCCCGGAGGGGTCCTGGCCCGGGGTGCTGAGGAAGTGAAACCCAAGCAGAGATTAGCAGGTGGGCCGGGCGAGCTCAGTGGGCGGACACGCGGGCCAGGGTGAGGGGGGCCACGGGAACACAAAGGGACACACGGGGTCCACACACGGGGCACGGGGCTGGCCAGGCTGGCTAAGGGATCAGAGAGAGAGAGGGAGGGAGGGAGGGAGGGAGGGAGAAAGAAAGATCTTCGGGGTGCTGAGGAACCTAAGCCAGGAAGGAAGGGGTGACGCTGAGCTGCAGCAGGAGGGGCACAGTGGCCTTAGCCAGTGGGGGACCTGGTCAGGCCACAGGGCAGAGCTGGGTGACCATGAGGTCAAGTGCACATAACCAGGTACAGGCCTGTGTCCCCGAGAACAAGGTACCCTTTAAGCCCAGACTGCAGACTCGAAGCCTCTCACTGGGGTTGGGGGAGGGGGAGCCCCGAAGGGTCAGCGGACCTGCCCAAGGTCAGCCCGGGAGCAGCCTCGCGGGGCCCAGGGCCGCCAGCGCGGTTCCTGCAGGTTGCCAAATCTCCTGCAGACAAGGAGGAAGCGACCCTGGGAAACGTCCAAGGAGGGGGCGAGGGGGATGCAGAGACCCCCGGCAAACCGGGCGGTGACTGCCCTCACCCAGCTCCCTGCAAGGGTGCAGCCGCGTCCCTCGGAATCAGCTAGCTGCAAAGTCCCCGGCGATGTAGGTTACAGCCACCTCGCCCTCAGCTCCTGAGCTCATTAAAAATAAAACAAATGCATCTTCCTGCTCCTCTCCCCTTCCACCGCCGGCCCCAGCCCTCCCAGGAGCGCTGGCTGCTCCCCGGCCCGGTCATCAGCATCAATCTGAGGAGAGCGGCGGGCTCGGGGGTGCCCCCTCGCACGCCCCTCTCGGGCTGCAGTGAGCACACACACACAGACACCGCCTGGGGGTGTCGGGCCAGAACAGCCCCGGCTCGGAGGCACAAACCTGCCCCAGCAGCCCCACGGCTGACTCCTTCCTCTCTGAGCTCCCCAGCCCCCACCCTGGTTCCTGGAGCACAGATGGGGATCAAGAATCCTCCAGGCCGCTCCTGGGAAGTAACCCAAGCGTCACACTCAAACCCAGGGGCAACGGCGGCGGGAGGTCCCTGAGGACCGGCAAAGGCACTGTGGCCGAATCCCGCTGCTAAGTCTCGAATATCCCTGGCCACCCAGATGAGGGGCGCCCATGCAGACCCTGGCTCCCCTTGCGGACCCCCACCCTGGCAGCCCCTTGCAGGACCCCAGCCAGCAGAGCTCGGGTGCTACTATCTCTCAAGAGTCTCTCCGGAGGACTTAAGTACAACCTTTAAATGGAAAACAAACTCGGTGGGGGAGGTTTCCAGGGAGGAAGGTGGGGGGAAACGACTTTCCAACAAAACAGTGTTGCTGGCCGGCCATTCACCCACCTGAGTTCTGGGGCTGAGTCAAACCCCAAACGTCACATCACCAAAATCGGGAGCCCAAACAGCAAAGAACCCCAAACCCTCCCAAGCCTCATTCCCCCGCGCGCGCCTGCAGCTCCAAAAGGCCCGGGACCGTCGGGCCTCCACCGCCCCCGAGAGTTTCTTTACCGGACAACGAGCCTCTCCTCGGTTCCCCCCAGATCAGCGTGAATGAGGAACCGGGCAGAACGGGGCAGCGGGGGGAACAGGGGCTGCCCCACGCCTCCTCCTCGGGAAGGCAAATGGCATCACCAGGGGGGGTGCTGCCTCGCCCGGCCTCCAGTGCAAGCTGGGCGCCAGCAGCAGCCGCGGGAGAAGGGCAGGGGGGCCCGGCCGGCTCTGGGGGCGCACCCCGAGCCTTACATAAGGAGCCTGCGGCCGGGATGCTACAGTAACCTGTTTGGAATCCTCGGCGCAGTTGGCAGGGCTGAGCATGCGCACAAGCCAGGCACCGTTTTTTTTTCTCCGGCTCCAGGCAAGAGGTAACTGTCGGTCAAACCCGCTGCACCCCGCCGGCTCCCCGCACAGATGCTAAAAATGAGATCCGGGCCGGGGGGGGGGCGCGCGCGGGCTCGCGGCCGTGGGCAGCGGGGAGCGGGCTAGTAAACACACCGACAGGTGACGCGCGCGGCGCTGCCGGGCCGGGCCCGCGCGAACCGAACCGGGGCCCGAACCCGGGGCCGGCGGCCGCTCCGCCCGCCCGCCCGCGCCGAGCGCCCCTGCCCCGGCCCAGCAGCGGGGAGCACCCTCCTCCCTGCGGCGCGGCGCGGGGACGGGACCCCCTCCGGGCGGCTCCCGGGCGCGCGGGACGCGCCCACTCACCATGGCGGTGCCGACCGAGAAAGCGGCCATCAGACAGGCCATGCCCCGGGGGCGGCGGCGACGGCGGCGGCGGCGGGGACGAGGCTGCGGGCGGCCGGGACGGGCGCGGGAACGGCGCGGGCACGAGGCTGCGCTCGCTCCAGGCTCGGCGGCTGAGCTCGGCGCCGTCCCCGGCCGCCGGAGCAGGACCCGCCCCGGCCCCGCCTACCGCCCCGCCCACCGCGGCCGCAGGCCACGCCTCCGCCCGCGCCTCGGCCCGCCGGGCCCCGCCCACTCCTGCGCCTCGGCCCGCCAGGCCCCGCCCAGTCCAACGCCTCGGCCCGCCAGGCCCCGCCCACTTCCCTCACATCCGTCCTGCCATTGGCCGGCGCGCGGCCGGGGCGGGGCCGGCAGGTGCTCGTGTTCTTGTTTTGCTGGTTTCCAGCCCTGGGTGCAGCTAGTCCTGCTCGCTGGCTGTCCTCGCCACTGGCCCAGTCCGAAGGCCCTGGGTTCGGACACTCGCTAGAACTGGGCCAGCACGGGCCTGGGAGATCCGCGGGGGTTCCTCTGGGACAGCGGGGTCCCCCTCCCCACACACCCGACCAGGAGCCAGCCCCCCCAAGCCCGTTTGTGCGGCAGTGCTGAAGGGGTCAGAGCTAACAGGAAGCGGCAGTGGAGGGACAGCAGCCTCTTCCCCCCTCTCTCACCCCCACCCCGCACCTCTCTGCCAGGTGGGAGGGCCAGACTAGAAAGGGGGCTCCAGTCCCCCGCCCCAGCAAGGGACACGCTCAGACAGACGCTACTGGGCGCGAGAGACAGTACTAAGTGCTGGGTACCAAAGGGGTGCCTGGCGAAGACCCCCATGCCTTTGTCCAGCCCTGCCTCCACCCCAACAAAGGAAAGCAGGAGAGGGTTTGGGGGGCCCTCAGTGCCAGCCCTGACATGCAGGAGGAGCAGCCCCGCTCCGGCCCCGGACTAGAGTATTGGGTGGCCGGCGTCCTCAGACCCTTCTCATACACAGCGGGGCCAGGCCAGGGTCACGGCGACCCAGCATTCTTCTCCCGGTTGTCTGAGGCCAGTGCTTTTGTTCGCTGGTTTACATGTTGGGGCCACATCAGGAATGTGCCTCTCTTCACCTCGGGCACACCTGAGTCACCTCCCCAGGATCCCCAGAGTGAGTCAGGCTCCGCCTCCCCTCACCTGGCGGGAGGCCCCGCTCCCCTGCCAAGCGGGGAATTTGATCCACAGGCCCACAGGGACAGCCACGGTCTACCCCAAAGCAAGGGAGGACCAGAGCTGTGTCCAGGGGCTGCCCGCTTCTCTCTGACGGGTCTGGCCTCGGGTCACACACCCGCTGCCCCGACCACGTGCGGGACCCCCAACGTTGCATTTCCAGGGCTCTGTGCTACGGGCCCAGGAGACTGGGTGTCCCCCACAGAGAGGTAGAACCCCGCAGGTTCCAGATGCACAAATAGCCCAGGGGAGAGTTGAGGCCTGAAGACAGACAGCTGCCCTGCGATGTGGACATGGCCTCTGGCCTCTACCCTCTCCTCGCTCCCGGAGCTCTCTGCTGGGGTCCAGGCAGGTCAGGTCCTCGAAGGACAGGCAGTACTTGCTGGGCTTCCGCGAGTGCCAGGGTCAGTGCGTGGAGCTGAGGCCCACCCAGGGAGACGGGCGAGGTGAGTCCTGGCGAAGTGTCCCCACGTGCTTCTTACGGGAATAATGTGGGTCAGGGACTCCCGGGCCCGTGTGGCGTGGAGAGAGCCCACCTTGCCTCCGCTTCCCTCCTGTCCCAGGGAGGGCCAGGGGCGCGTCAGCCCTGAGGACGCCCAGGGGCCAAGCTCCCGCCTGGCCAGCTTGAGGCAGCGAGTCTGATCCTGCCTCCTGCGCGGGTCAGCTGCTGTCTGGCCACCAGTGCCACAGGGAATTTTCCGGCAACTTGGCGGCCAGGCATGCGTGAGCAAAAGGAGAAGGGGGGGTCCCTCGAAGAGCGCCCTCCCCCCAGGGGGAGCCCCCCAGGCCTCGGGAGCACCAGCATGTGCGGAGGGAAGGAGACGGGTTCTCTCTCAGCACACGCCAGCAGGTCGCTGGCTGAAGGCCTCGTCCCGGAGAGTAGGAAGGTCCAGCGCCCCGCACTCGGACCCGCCCGGCCAGGGCTGGCCCTGCGCCCTGTCTCCCGCGCCCTCCGGGGCTCGCGGCCCATCTGCCGCCTTCGCCCTGGGCCAGGCCGACCGCTCACGGGTCTGCATGCTCGAGGCTGGCCGCCGGCCACTGGCCAGGGCAGTGCCAAACACCAGCTGGCCTGGCTGGGTCACGTGGGCCTCGGTGGAACATGACGGCAGAGTGGGGCACTGCCAAGGCCGCTCCGAGGTGCTCTGGCCCGGCGAGACCCCGGGCTGGGCCTTCCGGGGAGGCCCTTGCAGGGTCACTGGGCGCCCCCCCCCCTGTTTCTTTTCTCCCATTTCCTCCCACTCTTCCTTTCCCTGTCTCCTTCCTTCTTTCTTCCTCCCGGTCACAGGACCGAGTCCAGGACTACACACAGGGGCTTCAGCTCTGGCCGCCGGACCTAGGGAAGGCCCCAACCCCCCTCGCCGTGTCCAGGCCACAC